>NC_081560.1:25357911-25410142 GCF_022355385.1 Mustela nigripes | reverse complement strand
AACACAGCATTTTAAAATCACAAAACTAATTAGCCACTTTACGATCCAATAATATTTTGTGTGTTTATTAAGCCCATAGGATTATTTTTTATTAGAAATGAATAGCTATTAAAATAGTACCTATTCAATGGCTCCCATTTTTCGAATATATTTTATGTACAGATTCTGTTTTATTGCATATATTAAATCCTGAATTGAAGTTAATATATTCAAAATAATTTTTTGCATGAAAATGCAAGTACTTTTTATTACCTCATTATCTAAAATTTCTAGAATTTACAATATAAAAGCAATTCTTAATTATCTAATGGGCAGATTAGCTTGCATTGGGTTTAGTCAATTGTGCACTCAGTTCTGGTCTTCCTCTGGTCAAGGCAGAAGCAGAATTGAGTAAAGACTGTATGTGTACATGTGTGCATGTATTCACATGGTTAATGTGTGCATGTGGGGGTTTGTGTGAGTAAGGGAGGGAGAATGAGAAGAGAGGGAAGGAGGAGAGGAGGGAAAGAAGAGAAGAAGAAAAGTGAATGGGGAGAGAAGGTGAGAGAAGACTTATGTGGTTTGTAACAAATTACTTAATATTTTTAGCGTTGTGTATGTAGGCCGCACTAATTAATCTCCAAGGTCCCTAAATAAATTAGAATACTTTCAGCTACAACTAACAGAACACCCAACTAAAAATGGTTAAATCAATAAGTGGTTTATTTTTCTTATGTCTAGAAGCACAGAGAAAGGATGATTCTATGGCTGATTAATTTGATGACTCAGTGACCTAAGTTCTTCCATCTGTTTTACCTGCATCTTGAGGTGCTTTTTGTTGTTTGTTTGTTTTTCTTTTAGGGTAGATTTCCTCCTAATTCAGTATAATGCCACATTTCCAGACACCACTTCCTTACTTAGTCCTCTTTAGCGTTAGAAAAGGGAAATTTTTCTTCATGTTTCCGACTGAAAAACTAAGAAGCTCTTTCCTAGAAGCTCTTCGGTATTCTTCCTCTTATTGACTAAAATTATATCACATATGTAGCCAAAGTAGTAACAGGTAAGGAGAACAGAATTTCCAGGACGGCTTACGCTATTCAGTAGCCACCCACTTGTTCAGTGAACAGATGACCAAGTGGTCAGAGAGCAACTGAACAAATAGAGGAAAACTCTCCCAGCCACCAAGAAGAAAGTGGCTTTGAATTAGCAGCCAGGTTTTTGATGTCAGTCCCTTCTAATTTTTAAGAATCTGTATTTCTAAATTTATATTAGAATAGTTAACACTTGGGGTGCCTGGGTGGCTCTGTTGGTTAAATCTCCAACTCTAGATTTTGTCTCAGGTCATGATCCCCTGCTCAGCAGGGAGTCTGCTAGAGATTCTCTTCTCCTCCTTCGGCCCCTCCCCCTGCTTTCTCTCTCTTTCTCTAAAATAAATAAATCTTTAACACTGATTTCCTTTAGGCAGACAGCATGCCTGTGTCATTTTTTTTTTTTTTTCCTTCTTGGTCTCTTTTAGATTTAGTTATTTCAGTGAACTAATTATGAGAAAAGATTAAATCAAGGCTATATGTATGTGTATATGTATGTGTGTGTTATGGAGGGAGGGAGGGAGAAAGTGAGAAAAAGCATATTCCTCATTACATGCTCAGAGAGAAAGTTATTGAGTATTAGTAGGTTGCTGGCGTCTTTGTAATTCTCTAATGGCTTTATGTGACAATAGATCCATTGCACTTTATAGACTTTGAACCTACAATTTCTGTGTATGCGTCTGTAAGAGAAAAACCTCAGCAAAAATGAATGTCACTAGTACTTAAGCAAAACTCTAGTAGTACAGTATGTGTACAAGTAGCCACAAAGAGAAAAAAGTTACAGTTCTGACAATGTGGATGGGTAATGATGGAATATAGTGGTAGGGCAATGTTTGAGATGTGGAACCCTATATTCTTTAGGCTTGTTCAGTTTAATATACTTTTATGCAAGTTGAGACTTTAAATAGGCAATTGGATATATGAGTCTAGATTTCAGGAGAAGTATAATATCTAGAGTCATTTATTTTAGGTTAATTGGTATTTACTTAGTCTTTGAGGTTGTGGGACTGAATGTGATCACTCTGTTATAGAGAAGAAAGTAGAGCCCAGAGCTAAGCCCTAGATAGTTTGACACTTAAAAGTAAAGCTAGAGAAGTTAGTCAGGAGAAAACTAAAACAAAAGCAAAAGAAACAAGACCAAACAAGGCACTGAGTAGCAGAAAATCCTGCAGTTGTCATGGAATGTAAGATACATGCTTAATTGTGGTTTTTTGGCAATAGGCATAATAAAATGAAAATCAATTAAGCAAACATTTCATAGGACAATAAGAGATAATCTGTTTACTTACCCCTGTGCAATTTATAGTTATCTGGTGATTAAAAAAAAAAAAAAAAAGACCACAGATTCTTTAGCATTTCCCTTGTTAAGTGGTATGCCCCTGTCTTCTGTCCTTTGTATCTATTTGGGAAGCTTGGGTACCTCATTTGTAACCAAAAGAGTTCAGGAGAAGTTATGTTTCATGGTTTCCAAAACTAGGATATAAAAGTTAATGCAGCTGTGTATTTCTGTTTGGTTTGCTTGTGCCTAGAGCCCTGAGCCACTGTATATGAAGTTCAACTGCTCTGCGGCTGCCATGCTGTGAGGAAGCTCAGGCCACATGGAGTGGCCACTTAGAAGTGCTTTAGTAAACAGCCTCAACTGAAATTCCATCTGAGTTCTAGAATCATCTGAAAGCCATGTGAATAAGCCAAAATGGCAATTATCTGGGAATTAGCTAGAGCAAACTAGAGCACCTGCATGTAGCCTGAGGTTCCTCAGAGCATGGTGGCCTCAGGATAGTAGAATTTTTCACATGGAGTTTCAGAACTCCAAAAGACTATAACAGCAAACAAGTAGAACATTCAGATAATTACAGTCCCCGCCACCAGCTGATTATAGCCACAGAGAAACCCCAAGCAAGAACTTCCATCTGAGCCCTTTCATAATTAAATCCTAACCCACAGAATCTGTAGCCTAATAAAATGGATGTTTATGTCAATAAATTTTGTGGCAGCTTGTTGTTCAGCAATAGCAACTGGAATAATCTCACACTCATTACATAGTTTCATTCTACATTTTTTTTTTTATTTGACAGAGAGATCACAAGTAGGCAGAGAGGCAAGCAGAGAGAGAGGGGAAAGCAGGCTCCCCACTGAGAAGAGAGCCCAATGTGGGGCTCGATCCCAGGACCCTGAGATCATGACCCAAGCCAAAGGCAGTGGCTTAACCCACTGAGCCACCCAGGTGCCCCCATAGTTTCATTCTAAAAATACATTTGATAAATAAACACCAGGATATTTTAAATTCCATTTTTAGATGATAATGTAAGTGTCATACTGCTTAAGCAATTATTCATAGGTTACATATCGAGAATATATATATGGACTAGAAGCCAGGTCTTTTGTCATATTTATATGTTCATATTACATTGCATCATTTTTTAAAGATTCTATTTATTTATTTGAGAAAGAGAGAGAGAGATCACGGGCAGGGCGAGAGCTAGAGGGAGAAACAGAGTCCTCACTGTGTGGGGAGCCCAATGTGGGATTCAGTCACAGGACTCTGAGATCGTGACCTGAGTCAAAGGCAAACGCTTAACTGACTGAGCCACCCAGGTTCTTCATATTACATTGTATCTTACTGTTTCTCTATGAAATAGATCTACAAGTGTTTTAAAATAAAATTCTTTTATTCAGTAAATATGCTGAGTACTCTGATAGGTATTGATAATTTAGAAATGATAAGAATTGATTTTTCTCCCTGAGGTATTTATAGTCTAGAAGGAATACAGGAATTTAATCCTACAAATGTAACACAATCTAATAGATTTTATTATGTTGGTTTGGATGAGTTGTGAAGTAATTATGGGAATAGCACAGAGATTAGATGAAAAGCCGAATGTGTCTGTCAGGCTGTGGAGGGGCAGTGGTAACTGGAGGCACAGAAAATGGTAAAGAAATAATAGCCATAAGAGTTTAATTAAAATGTCTGATTTATTGTATTGGTTAAGTTCTGTGTGAATCAATAACTGGTTTGGGGTACATAATGTAAATTTCTACATTGAAAAAGAACAAGACAACTGAAATAAGGAATGATCTCTTAAAACTAGAAATACTCAATTAAGTTTACAAAAAGAAAAATGGGGAAAAAAAGAAAAAAGGGAATGGTATATCCATTTATTAAGCTGATAGAAAAAGACTGATAGAAAAAGAACTCCTTCACCCAGTTTTTCTCATTTCCTCATACCTGTTTACTGCACTTGTACACATAGGTAGAGAGAAAGGGGACAGAAATCATCTTCACACTCTTTGAAGATTAGCTGGGTGGGCCCTAAATCTAAGAATGAGGCAGAGGGAGATCAAAGATGGAAGAGCAGATACCTTTGCCTCCCCACTTTTCTAAGGCACTCTCTCTTCCCTTCCTGTCACATCTAGCATAATAACATGAAGGACCAAAGCTTTTGGAAGAAAAAGCCCAGAGATTTGAGCTGTAGACTCTTTCTTCTTTGGGCTCCATAACAAAACATTCCTTGAAGACAAGGAATGTAACAACTCTGCCATATTTCTGAGGTTAAAGAGGAAAAACTACATGGACAAAAATTTAGTATCTCAGGCAAGATGATTGTGGACATTTCTTTTGATATCATGAAATACACTTTGAATTCAATATATGTCATTTACTTCTTGGAATTACATATTTTTCAATGGAAATAAAGATATTTCAGAACCCTATGTGCTTGAATGTTCTTTTTTGTGTTAACAGGGAAGATTCTCCTTACACTGACCCCATAGTACTTTCTAACAGGGTTCTCCCTAATCCTATAGGTGTACATGTTTGGGAAGAAGAGTTGGATATTATTTTTTCCCCAAGCATTCAATACTCCTCTCTGTGCAAGTCTTGTACTCCTGAATCACTGGCAGACTTCTTAGCGGTGTGACTTCTCTTGGCCAATGGATATGAACAGATATGACATCCCACTTTTGAAAGAAGCTCTAAGAGTCCATTGTGATGCCATATTGCTCTTTTTTTTTTTTTTCCCAAATACAGCCTAATATTGTTCTGGATATGGGCTGCTTCTTGAGACTCTATTCTAGTGTGGAACAGGGTTCCTGGCTGAAGTCTGGCTGAACAGGGTTGTAGCCAAACCATAGCTGACAGGTAACATAGGTAAGAGATAAAGCTTGTGTTGTCAGCCATGGCTGTTCTGTGTTTGTTTTGTTACACAACATAACATTTATCTTACTTGGTTGATACAGAATTCCTGTAGTTAAGAAATCAAAGGAATCTACTGGAGATTTATTCTTGCATTTGGTATTAAGAATATATACTAAACATGCAGGCAGTACAAAAATCTGACCCATAAAAATAACATTATTTTAATATTAAACAAACATCATTCCCAAAAGACCTCTGAACAGATCTTTATTGGTGTCTTGGAGACGATATAATAGAAGCCTTGATATCTCCTCCTCATTTTCACTCACTCTTAATGAGCCTGATGCTTTGGAGGGATGATGACAGAATATCCTGATTATGAGACTTTCAAACATACTGTGTTGGAGTCATTCTATCAGAAATATGTCAGACCACTAGAGAATTGAGGGAGGATTTATTTTTGAGTGTCTTTACTTTGATATAGCAAGCTTTGCCAGAGAGACAGCTCCTCATTGGGGTGAGACTAGGGAATGGAGCATGGAAGAGATGGATGGTCAGGAGTCATGGAGAACATAGAGTGGCTTGTATCTATGACCATGTTCTGCTTCTTTTCATTCCTGATTAAGAACTGTCAGGATACCATAAAGATCACCTGGAAGACAAAAATCACTTAGAACAAACATTGTAAACGGTCTGCTTGATGGAACACCACTTGATCACTTATATTTTCTCCTTCATTTTTAAATTTTTCTATTTAGGATTGATGAAATTGGGAAAGGAGCTAACAGTTACAGAGTTTATGTAAGCACAGGATAGAAGTTGAGGTTATGGGCTATGGAGATGTGCTGTTTATATTTGGATCTAAACTCCACCAGTATATAGTTATGCAACACTTGGGTATTTGTTTGCCACTGTACAGAGAAGTCTTCATCCGTCAAATAGGGTTAACACTGTCTTTTGGAAGATTATAATAAAGGTTAGTAGTAAACGAGTCAATATATGGGAAGTGCTTAGAATAGTTCGTGATATACAGTAAGCTTATATATGTATCATATAGTAATTTTTTGTTTAAATCTCTTAAAATCCGCATGAGTTAGGCAATGGTATGCAGTTTTACTCCTGAGAAAACTGAAGCACACAATGTTTAATCAGTTTTATCAAGGTCATTCAATTAACAGATTGTTAATTCCAGAATATAAATGTGTCTGTCTTACAACATATATGTCCATGTTCAATGAGACGGGCTGTAGCTGGCTTACTTAAATAAAAGGGAGAGCAGAGCATTAGCTAGAAATGTAATAAATGTGCTAAAATGAATTGTGGGAAAGCAAATTTAAGATGCTGATTCAAATTAAAAAATAAAATGGGAGAAAAGATCAGTGATCGAGGTGAAAGAACAGTGTTTTTCCATTAATCTCCCAATTGTTTGTTTGTTTGTTTTAACCAAAAATGGGAGGTACAATAAGGAGTTACCCAAAAGTTCATTACGCTGTGCTCCCAATTTCCCAATCCGGAACCTTCCACTAACTTTATTGGAGCTACTACCCTTTAGGAACCACCAATTTTCAAGTCAGGTCTAGCATGTCTGGCCTCCTTTTGCACTGGTCTATGACACTTATGAGAACTCTGTTTAATTTTTAATTTCTTGCAACATTCATTGTAGGGAGATTTAGAAAGTGCAGCAACCTAACTCCTGAGCTTGTACAAGTGACCAGGTTTTTCAAGGTATGATCCAGACTAAACCTGTGAAACTTGCCCAACCTGCACATTTGGGCAATTAAGAAAAATATCAAAGCAGCCCTGAAGCTTTGAAATATAAGAAAATTATATTAGGACGTGGGGAATACCACGTCCTAATCAGTTAGGGTATACAGCTGAAATGAAGGGACAATTCAAATAAACATCCCATGTTTTACATTAACTCATTGTCTAATACTCCTAGGGAAACATGTTTTAGGGAGTTTAATTGTAAAAACCCACAGCTGGTACTTCTTCTGTACCAGCTAGCAGTTTACAGAGATGCAAAAAGAATTTAAGGCATTCTTTCTTTTTCTTGTTCACATTCATTATTTTATATATTGGATTTGTGCTAAACCTCTAATGCTGGAACTAGATTCCTTCTAGCACAGTCTTCTATACAATTAAGTACTCAGTAGGTGAGTTTTCATTAATGGGAGTAACTTCAAGGAAGGGTTGTATTTGATGCATCTCAATGTCCTCTCTGGAACTGCACCCAGCATTTATTCTGACAGCTGTCTTACAATTTTCACACTTGGGTTCTTGACAATGTTAAGAATTTTATTCATGTTCAAACTGAGGGATGGCTTACATCTCAGCATTTTGTAATTATTTTACTTTACCTCCTATGTCCTGGGGTCATTTATGTTGTGTTCTCTCAGTCTGCTCAGGAATATTCCAAAGCCAGTGTACTTCATGCTATTGACCTTCAGAATCTAAGGAGTTGATGTTGACTAAAATCCCAGCTGCCAGTAGGAAAGGGTAAAGAGTCTGGGCAAGTTAGAATTGTCTGAGAGCAGGTTTTTTTTCTCTTCTCTTGGTCTATGGAATGACAGGGGTCATGCAGCAAAACTCAATTTCTTACTCTTCAACAAAGGTTAATAAATGTGCCTTCGCTCTCTCTGAAAAAAAAAAAAAAAAAAGTCGTGGTGGTTAATTAGATGACAATTATGAAACTCTTTAGTGACTCGGAGAAATTCTTGATGCATATGAATGAATGGCATGCCAGGAGGATTTTTCCCTCTGCAACTTTGAAGAGTAGTCAAAACCATTGAGACATGTTTTCTGTATTTTGTCATAAATGTAATCTTTAAACTGTGGGTCTCATGACAGTTACTGCAGAACACTGGATGAAATAGTGGTTTTGCATGCCTGATAAGGAAATATCTTCCCATTTAGATTATCTAATGTTTATGCAATATATGGTGGGAAATTCCTTCCTAAGGTAGTAAAATACATATTATATTTATATATGAATATAGTATAAAACTTTTGGGCTACTAAAAAGGAGCCCATTAAAACAAAGACAAATAACAAACTTGAAGTAGGTATAATCTAAAATGATAAAGGATTAATACCTTTATTTTGTTTTTAAATCTTTACCCATCACTAAGAAAACCCCCAAAATGTTATAGATAAAATAGCTTAGAATGTAAAATCTACAAAATTAGAAAAATAAATAGATATGCCAAACATATGAAAAATATACTTACATGTACTAGTAATCAAAAAAATACAAAGAAAAACAATAATCTGATGTAGTTTTTCCCATCTTTCCACTTGATAAAGTTTAAAATAGCTAATAACAGATATCTTTATGCCTGTGTGGAATACACTGCAAAGTTTTGTCATTAGGTACCAAAAACCTAAAATAAAATAAAATAAAATAGTAAAGTAAAATAAAATAATAAAATAAAACTTGATCCAAAATTCTATATTTGCAATTTATTCTAAGAGAAATTAAGTTGACTAAAATACATGAAAGAGCATGTATATTACAACATTTTTAGTTTTATTAGTAGCCTTTAATACAGATTTAAATAAATTATTCTGTACTTCAAAAAAGTAGCAGGCAGTTATTAAATAGAGATAGGTAGGTAAATAGGTAGACAGAGAGATAATAGGACATTCATGGAAAACTCGGTTTTACACATACATATGCACACACATGCATGTAAATGCACATATACTAATTTGTCTATAAACAAGATATACTTCATGTTAAATCAAAAGAGAAGGAAAGGGTGGGCGCCTGGTTGGCTCAGTGGGTTAAAGCCTCTGCCTTCAACTCGGGTCATGATCTCAGGGTCCTGGGATCGAGCCCCACATTGGGCTCTCTGCTCAGTAGGGAGCCTGCTTCCCTTCCTTTCTCTCTGCCTGCTTCTCTGCCTACTTGTGATCTGTCTGTCAAATAAATAAATAAAATCTTTAAAAAAAAAGAGAGAAAGAAAGGCTAAGGCAGTCAACAAATAAAAGTTATATAAACATTAATATCAAAATCAAAATCATGAGCAATACAAGACATGCAGTAGTGGTTATGATTTTGAGAATTGGAACCAAGATTCAGAAAATCTCCCTCTTTCTTACACTCCCTTGAATCAAAGCTATCATCAAATTATGTAACTTCTCAAATGACCAAAACCTGTGAGAAGATGCCTTATCAGTTGCATGAAGGAAGATATCATTTGTTTCATGCATTTTTGTATGTGAGGGCAGTGCTGACTGAAACCAAACTGCAAAGTAGTTATCCCTGGCTTTCCAGTTATAAACCTTTATTCTCACTTCAGTCATATTTTGTACCTTTGAAAAACTGCTCTCAAAAAAAAAAAAAAAAAGCTCTGAAACTCATTAGCAGGAAAATATAAATTGTAACCTGACCTAAGATATTTGTATTTCATCTCTTAGAATTATCTACAGCAACATTTTCGGATTTAGGGAGCCTGGGGAGAGGTATTAGGAAATCTCCCATTCTGCCAAAACACACTGTGTTGGTGGTTTCCTCCTCTATCTCTGTCCCCTGCAGGGGCCCTGGCATGCACTGATATCTAGGGAAGTGGCCAGACTGCTTACAGGCCTTAAGCAAAGAGTCAGTTTCAAATTATCTTATCAGTCCAGGACTATAAGGGAAAAGTCAGCTTGCCTTCCAAGTCCAAAATGACTAAGAAAACTTAGCAGAGAGGATTCTTTTGTAAAACTAAATTTGCCTATATTTCTGACTTTCCAAATGTACTGGGGTTTTCAAGGACTTTTAGATGTGGCTAAAATGCCCTGCAGACTGTTCACTTGGTTTTAAGTTGTGGATGAGACAATAAGGCCAGTCAAGATCTCTGAAGATCTTTTTCTCTACTCATCTAAATTATTTTGCATATGTTACTTACAACAATCTTATAAGGCTGGAATCCTTACTTTATCTTCATTTTACAAATTTAGAAAAAAACTCAGAAAAGAGAGGAAAGTGTTGCTGTGGCTTTGTGTCTTTTTATGGAAAAAAAACAGAATTTCAATCCAAGCAGTTTAATGCCAAGAGTCTGCATTCTCCCCTGAAGCCCTAAGAAGGTTAGTAAGCTTCTCTCTTCATCTCCACTGCTGGGTAATACTTTACTCCAGCTAAGTTTTAACTTGAGCAGGTATTACCACTAGTACTGGTTTGCCATTTCCCAAATAATCCTCTTATAGAACACAAAATAAAATGTAAATGTCTGTTGTTATGCTTATGTATCATCTTCAAGTTCATACACACATTGATTCATTAAAAAATGTATTGAATTATCTGAAGGTACATGCCTGTTTTTTAAAAAATGAATCACACTGTACATATTACTGTGCCACTGTATTTCACCAAGATACACACATACATGTATGTGCTTGTATGTGTGCATGTGTGTGTATAGGTACACACACATATATATAGTGGACATCTCCTCTGTCACGGAATTTGTCTTACTGTTTCTGTATTTATTATATTATAAGCTGATGATTCTCCTTCTAGATACCTGTCTTCTCGTTTAAACTCTTTAATTATGTTTTCTCTAATCTTTTTCATTCTAACTCATTATGTGTTGATTATGTATTCATTAACAAACATTTCCTAAGCCCTTTCCATGTGCTGCGTACTGTTTTAGGTGCCTGAAGTAGAGAGAGGTATTTAGATGTGTACCTGCCATCTTGGAACTTAACATACTTATTATTGTCTGATAATATTTCCACTTGATCTTTCACACCATTTAGATTTTAGAAGTTGCCTTGTTTGTTTTTATTTAATCTTTTTGTGGTTAAAAAGTCATTTTTTTAAAAATACTGGAAGGCTTTTTACACTGTAATTTTATGTCACTTAGACTTTTAATTATAAATATATTTAAAAAGTTACCATATTATCCATTTGTTGACCTTCCATAGGAGCCACTGATTTTATACTTTCTGCTAGATATCCCTCCTACAGTCTACTGATCCTCTTTCAGTGAGCTGACATGTATTATTTTTTAAATTAGTTTTTAAATGACAGTTTATTTAGTGTTCTTTCATTTTCATTTACATTTTATTTTGTGTTCTATAAGAGGATTATTTGGGAAATGGCAAACCAGTACTAGTGGTAATACCTGCTCAAGTTAAAACTAGCTGGGGTAAAGTATTACCCAGCAGTGGAGATGAAGAGAGAAGCTTACTAACCTTCTTAGGGCTTCAGGGGAGAATATATCACTTTCTCCTCTGATAACATTTTCCCAGCTCTTGCCTCCCCAGAGGAGGAATCTCTTCACTTGCCCTCTCTTCTACAGATCCCTTTGAAATCACGGCTTTGAGTGTTGTTTATTCTAGGTTTTGTGAATGTGTTACTACTGTTCTTTTAATGTAGAGAGACAGGGTGTACGATAATATTTCAGGGTGGTAAGTTCATTCTCATAATTCTATTTGTTGCATCTTTCTTTATTCCCACCCTCATCCTGCTCTTTTTTCTTTGTACAACAGAAATATGAAAGCAAAATTATCAGAGCTAGTGAAATAATCAAGTATTGCAGTGATCTGAAAGACATAATTCAGTTGGTATTACTAATTTTCATCTAATATGTCCAATAATTATGGTTTAGTATTTTTCCCTTGTTGTATATATATTTAAGTTTTTACTTTAAAAATTTATACAAAAGCATCAGAGAACAAAGTCAGGCTTACTAACTTATGCCCGGGGGCCACATCTTTAATAAAATCATTTGTGAAAGTGTATCTCTGCATATTTGTGAACGCAGCCTTGCATGTGTACTGCTTAAGGGGGAGATGTCATCTGATACTTCAATGTATTCTTTTCACATTAACACAGATCACAGCTGGCAGAAATGTATTGGCTTTTTAGATTTTTTTTTTTTTAGGTCCTTACACCAGTTAGATAATAAAATGGGCAGATATTAAAGTATCAGGTTGGGTTATAGGAACTGAGAGCAAAATGTCATCTCATGATGAATGAGAAAATTCAGCTGAAACTTTCTTCCTTTAGGGGTTTGTTCTAGTAAGAGCAGAGCACAACTAAATGGTGTTTTTTGCTCAAAGGAATATTTTCATATATGGTGGGTGGCATCATTCTCTCTGCTTGTGTTGCTTATATTTTCAGTAACCATTGTATTTTGTATTACCTGATTATTAAAACAAAATATGCTAAAATTTGCTTAAAACTCAAGACCTAGATTCCTCATTTTGTTTTTATTTATTTATTTATTTATCTTGCTGAGCTGAAATTTTTATGCCATTTACTTAAAGAGGAAGTAAGCACTCAGTAAGAGTTTTATAATTGTGTAATTCGTGACACCAATTTTTAATAAACATAATCATATATATGTATGAAATGTATTTTACATCCCATTGTGAGGCTTCTATCTTCAAATACTCATATATATATTAATTTATGGTTTTAAGAGCTAGAAAGAAACAGTAGGACTTTTAAAAATTAAGTATGTAAACTAAGCGAGGTAATGTAGATAATGATATCTCATGCCAAAGACAACTAAAATTTGTTTCAAGCTGGAGTGCCTATGCTAATCAAGAGAGGCTGTAAATAAATGTACCAAATATTTGCTTGATTCACCTTGTATGCACCTGAAGAAACTTGTTTTCATATAGACATTTACCTTCAATATTTACAATAGGTGGTAATTACAGGCTTGCTGTGTAGTTCTTTGCAACATCCATTCCATATATGTCATATTGCAAACAATCCGTTACAATGAGAGGGTTTTTAAATTTCCTATGAAGTATTTGTATAAAATAAATACATAACTATAAATGGTTATTAATTTTCTACTTGTATATATATATGTTTTGTATTATTTTATGTATTTACATTTCTTTGATTGAAGATGCGAATGGTTGTGAAAATCTGCCACTTTACTTTCAGAGAGTCTGATGAGGTACACATTTACACATACACACACAAACACACAGGCACACACACACACACACAATCATAGAAAATAAACTAAAAAATATGAAAAATAATATTGAAACCTAAATCTCACTCTGCTTTCTATTGTTTACCCACATACTTTTGAGCTTTTTGGTTCATCTACCAAATGGAAAATTATTTACTTCCTATACATGCTGTAAAAAACACAAACTATTTCACACACCATAAAATACATTTGCAACAAATGTTTTTCACACTCTCCTGAGGAGCTACCTGTCTTTAAACATAGTAATTGAATTACACTCAACTGAACTAATTTTATTGGGGCAGATGAATATGATCAGACTGGCCTAAAGCTACAAATGAACCACAAATCTTCCCTAACATTTTAACTTTTGATTTAAAAACTGGGCTCTAACAGTTCTGTAAGTTTTCCTTCATTTTAGAAACCACACAATCATTTGAGTTTATGACTGTAACTGTTCCCAACTGTGTTGTAGAAATGCATTAAATGAGAATGTGAAATATAAAAACAAATCTCATCTTATTCAATGCTATCAAATAAACCAATACTAAAATGAAACCATATCGCTGTTGAGGGCATGGGGGAAAAAAAAGACATTCAGTGTGAAGAGATTCAGTGTGAATCTGGACTACCATAATTTCAGTCTTTTCACTTAAAACATGATAGATTATAGTAGATAATGCATTACCTGTTCTTGTTAAGGACCCCTAAACTTTACCTTATTATACAATAGGTATGCACATTGAAGGATTTTATAGACATATATAGTACAACATGATATGATATAACAACATAATATAATATGGTATAATAATGTATAAATGACTAAATCCTGTGGAGGAAAAAATGAAGTAAAACTTTTTGAGATAACGTATGGAAAAGGCTAATCGATTGCCACTCAGCTATTTGTAATAAACCATTCCCTACAGAAACTGAAGTGCAAGATATAGGTCTTATATGTTTTAATGTTTGAGGGATCAACCAAGAATTGCATAATTCTTGTTATGATTGAAAGGAATAGAAAAAACATTTTGGGAGTATAGATAAATAGGTAAAACACTGACTTGACATAAAGGCTTACAGTTAAAACTACATGTAGTAGAAAACCTGTATTTCATGTAATACTTCAGTGTTCAGTTCAATTTGACATACCTAAATTGTGAATCCCATATTTTTATCCCTTATATTACATGGGTAACAAAAGACACAGTTCTATTAGAAATCAGTTTGACAAAGGTAATAAGAAAGCAATGTTTTGGTAATATGTATTTTTCATATAAATAATATAATTTAAAAGTCTAATTTTAAGTGTGTAGGTTACATTTTTTCTCATTTACCTAATCATGAATATTAATGTAATCATCAATGCAAAAATGTAACTGAATTAGCTCTTGTGTATATGTTGTGTTTAGAGGAAAGAAGGGAGAATTAGCTCTTACTGATTTTCTACTCTGTGCCAACACCAAAATTATAAACTAAATGTGTTCTAAAGAAGGTACCTTAAATTCTTATAACAAACATAAAATAGATATTTTATTCCCTTAAGTAAAATCACTGGAAAAAACTGAAGTTCATTTATCCATTGAGTCAGTAAGTCAACATTTATTGATCCTCTGCTAAATTCCAAGTAATATTCTTGGTTTTGATAACACAATTGTGAAAATGACAGGTAAGGTCTTTGTTTTTATAGAACATGTATTTAAATAAGTGAAACTTGACAAAAACCTTCAAATTAAAACAAGGTGAACTAAAATACTTCTAAGTTAGTAAAAATGAAACTCTTCACTGAGGTGATTATAAAAATTTTCTGTTTCAAAATCCAGTTTCATGTATTTGACTTTCTGCATTAAATCTGGATCTATCCATAAGTACTAAAATTGTATGGTACTGTAATCAACTGATATTCATCTAATGACTTCTGATAATGTACTTATGATAATGTATATAATGAGCTGTGCCTTCTCAATTTAGTCAAAACCTTTACTCCCTTTGTCTTCTTTACATATTCCTAGAAATATGTAGGAATCTGTCTGATAATTTCAAAGGTAATAAGTAAGTCTCTGATGTAAATAGCTTACTGTGTTTAGACTTTCATAACATTTCTTTATTTTTCTAGATAACATTAGTTTTACTTTTTTTTTTTTAATTTTTATATTGAATTCCACTTAGTTAATATATAGTGTAATATTAGTTTCAGGTGAACTATGTGGTTTTAAACTTGTATGATGGCAATGGCACAAACATTTAAATTCCGCATTTACCCCTCAGCTTATTTGTTAATTTTTGCATTTATGTAACTGCACATATGCATGCTCTTCTAAGTCAAAACTTTGACATTCATTTTTTTCTTGTTGGCATACCTATCCTCTTATTGAGCTTTCCTTTATGTATTTTGGCTTTAACTCTGACTGGCACTGCTACTGACTGGTACTGTTACAGAGCATGCTAAACTTAGAAACCCAGATCCAAGAACTAATGAAAACATTTTTATTAATGGCATTTTCCTTTATTCCAACAAATCTATAATAAAATCATATGTTATACAAATTGGAAACTAATATGTGTTCTATTAATATTAATAGATCTAGAAGGTAGAATAGAAGGTACCTAATTAAACATCTATTTATTACTCTTCCTTAATATTAATGATGTGTAAAATATTAGTTGGTCCTTAGTGTTCTTACCAAGGGACTCTTGTATTGGCTGACTAGGATTGAAACCAGCTCCTATGCTGGTTTCTACCAGCTCTGCCTAAGTTGAATTTTCAGCACAGCTGCCCTCAGGCATTGGACTTGATACCCTCTCTCTTAGCTCTAACAGCACATGTTAAAACCCAATTTCATGATGTCACCAATTCTTCTTTCTTCTTAACATCTTTGGGTATGGATTATGACCATTCTCCCTTATTCTCAAGTTTGGAAATGTGGAATCACAGAAACTCTCTTTAACAGTACATTTATTACACAAAAGTGCACTCTGGCCCCAAAAGTGATTTACCCAAATCCAATCAGGTATGGAAAGTAACAAATCCTCATGACTCTACCCTTTAGTTCAGGATTCTTTCTGCTTGACTCATTTACCCACTTCACCCACTATATACATTTCTTAAATCCTAAAGGTTTTCCTTATAGCTTTTTTTATTTTTTATTTTGTTCATTCTGCATAATACCACTTTTCTGATTGAGGCCTGAGTGTCACATGTTATATATGTCAGCTTGTGTCACACTTCTTATAGTTCTTTTTAAAATATATACCTGAATGAAAATGTGCCATTTTTTTGGCTCCCCTGTATCTAAATACACTTCCTAGTTTGGAGTAGTTTTCCACCATATGAGTGATTGTGGGTGGTGATATCCACATCCCCAACCCCATCCAGAACTTAAGCTTACTTACTAACCTAAACTTTACTTAAACTTACTTACTAACCTAAACTTTACTTACTCTGAAAATGAGGACAGAGATAAGTGACCTAGGTTCAGCCAAAGACTTCGGAGTGAAAGCTAGTGGTTATACTTTTCCCTAGCAATACAATAGGTTAACTATCCTGAAATCACCCCGCTTACTCTGGAATAGATGCTTTTTGTCAGATTGCTTCACCTGTCTTTAGTTGTAGCTGAAAATCTTATGCTCATCCACCCACAATATTTATTATGTTCAAGCTTAAAACTAATAGTGTGCACACAAAATATTTGGCCAATGGTATAGATCATAGAACAGAGAAAGTATGATAAACACAGATGAGGTAAAAGCCAAACTCTATTGGCAGCTGAACTAAAAAAAGCAGTAACAGTTCTTAATGTTTATAATAAATCCTTGAGTCTGAGCATGGGCTAAGAGGCTTTAAAAAACTCTGTCTCTAACTCCTGGGCCTCATTGGATATCGCCCTCTACTTTCACACCAGTGTATTTCTTACTTACAGTCCTGCAGTCTCACACATTGGAATTCTTAATTTTTCCTAGAACATGTCAGGCTTATTCCAATTTCATATATTTGTTATTGCATGAATATATGTACATACTTTCCATTGGCAATGTACTAACTTTAAAAGATAAGTATAATATAATTTTAACCTGTGCATAGTGAAATAGTATTTTTTGCCCACACCCATGAATAGTATTTTGGCAGGCTAAAGAAAAAGTGTTCCAGTGACAAATCTGGTACAGTAATAATTTATTATTTTTATTTATAAATAACTTCTGTCTGAATATTTTTATAATATTCTCTTTATTCTAAGGGTTAAAATATTTAAGGAGGAAATAACTTTGGGAATACACCTTTATTTTTTAAAAAATTCCTTAACATACAGAAATCTTTTTTTTTTTTTTAAGATTTTATTTATTTGACAGACAGAGATCACAAGAAGGCAGAGAGGCAGGCAGAGAAAGGAGGAAGCAGGCTTCCCTGCTGAGCAGAGAGCCCGATGCGGGGCCCGATCCCAGGACCCTGGGATCATGACCCAAGCTGAAGGCAGAGGCTTTAATCCACTGAGCCACCAAGGCGCCCCATGGAGAAAGTGTATAATTGTGGCTTCCCTTGATTCAGAAAAATGGTTTCCTAATATATTTGATATATATTCTTTCCATTTTGTAGACACTCTGTCATTTGAATATTTGATCTCTTGGATCTATCTCAAGTATATTTTAGTTTAATAATTTTTGCTTTTTTTATTTCTAAGTTTTAATTCTAATTTTTAGTATTTATCTTGTGAATTATGATACATATACTTTTAAATTTTATTTTTAATTTATAACTTTCTAGTTTTTACATTGTCCTTTTCAAAAACTGCTTAATTTTTAACTTCTCACTTAAAATTGACTTTTTAAAAGTCTTTAATGTATTAACTATGGTTAAATTGGAGTTGTTAGAATTTATTACAATCTACACTACTTTAAATTCTATCAAAAAGGCTCAGTGTAAATTCATGTTTTATTTTCCCCCAAATGTACATGACAAGACCAATGATTATTGATAGCATGGTATATTTTCTCTATTACCAGACTTGGGGTGACTGACTGGCAGGGGAAGTAACAAATGGAGTAGTCCCTTTCCCAGTAAGTTGGTAGCTGAAAAGAGGTGGAACCTTTGGGGCGCCTGGGTGGCTCAGTGGGTTAAAGCCTCTACCTTCAGCTCAGGTTATGATCTCAGGGTCCTGGGATTGAGCCCTGCATTGGGCTCTCTGCTCAGCAGGGAGCCTGCTGCCCCCTCTCTCTCTGCCTGCCTCTCTGCCTACTTGTGATCTCTTCCTGTGAAATAAATAAATAATACCTAAAAAAAAAAAGGTGGAAACTTCTATTTTATTTTATTTTTTTTTAAAGATTTTATTTATTTATTTGACAGAGAGAAATCACAAGTAGACGGAAATGCAGGCAGAGAGAGAGAGAGAGAGGGAAGCAGGCTCCCTGCTGAGTAGAGAGCCCCATGCAGGACTCGATCCCAGGACCCTGAGATCATAACCTGAGCCGAAGGCAGTGGCTTAACACACTGAGCCACCCAGGCGCCCCGAAAGTTCTATTTTAATAGTGGAAGAGGGAATACTGAGTCCTCAGAGTTGTGCTTTGAGAGCAGATAGACCATTCCCTTCCATTTGAGGAGAACAGTTGATATCAGGAGGCTAGTTTGAGGATAGTCTGCATAGGAAGACAGATGGAGTAGGAGAACATTCAAGAAGAATTAAATTCCTCCTGGACATAAGAAATTTAAGAAATTTCTTAAACTCAGTGTAATTTACTGGCCATTTCAGAAACCACTAGGAATATCTCATTTCATGCATAATGTAGACCCCTTTCTGCTGCTTTTTTTGAGTTTATTGCCATCATGTCAAGCACCATCATACTATGATACATGGCAGCTGTTTTCCCTTGCACTCTCAATTTGCACTTCTCAGGAGATAGGCTTTCTTCACTGTATAGCCTTCAAATACGGTTTTTATCAAAGGCCTAGAGGAGAACATAGGCAGTAACCTCTTAAACATCAGCCACAGTGACTTCTTTCAAGACCTGTCTCCAGGGGCGCCTGGGTGGCTCACTGGGTTAAGCCGCTGCCTTTGGCTCAGGTCATGATCTCAGGGTCCTGGGATTGAGTCCCGCATTGGGCTCTCTGCTCAGCAGGGAGCCTGCTTCCCGCTCTCTCTCTGCCTGCCTCTCCATCTACTTGTGATTTCTCTCTGTCAAAAAAATACAAAAAAACTTTAAAAAAAAAAAAAAAAAAAAAAAGTCATGTCTCCAAAGGCAAAGGAAACAAAAGTAAAATGAACTTTTGGAACTTCATCAAGATCAAAAGCTTTTGCACAGCAAAGGAAACAGTCAACAAAACAAAGAGACAACTCACAGAATGGGAGAAGGTATTTGCAAATGACATACAAACAAAAGGCTGATATTCAAGATCTATAAAGAACAACTCAAACTCAACAACCTAAAAACAGATAGTCACATGAAAAAATGGGCAGAAGACATGAACAGACACTTTTCCAAAGAAGACATACAAATGACTAACAGACATATGAAAAAATGTTTATCAGTAGCCATCAGGGAAATTCAGATAAAAACCACATTGAGATACCACCTTACACCAGTTAGAATGGCCAAAATTAACAAGACAAGAAACAACAAGTGTTGGAGAGGATGTGGAAAAATCTTCTTACACTGTTGGTGAGAATGCAAGTTGGTGCAGCCACTTTGGAAAATAGTGTGGAGATTCCTTAAGAAATTAAAAATAGAGCTACCATATGACCCTGCAATAGCACTACTAGGTATTTACTGCAAGTAAACAGATGTAGTGAAAAGAAGGGCCATCTGTATCCCAATGTTCATAGCAGCAATGGCCACAATTGCCAAACTGTGGCAGTATATATATACACATATGTATATATTTATATATATACATACATACATACACACACACAATGGAGTATTATGCCTCCATCGAAAGGATGAATACCCAACTTTTGTATCAACATGGACAGGACTGGAGAAGATTATGCTGAGTGAAAGAAGTCAAACAGTCAATTATCACATGCTTTCACTTACTTGTGGAACATTAGGAATAACATGGAGAACATTAGGACAAGGAAAGGAAAGGAAAGGAAAGGAAAAGTGAATTGGGGGAAATCAAAGGGGGAGACGAAGCATGAGAGACCCGACTCTGAGAAACAAACTGAGGGTTTTAGAGGGGAGGGGAGTGGGAGGATGGGTGAACCTAGTGGTAGGTATTAAGGAGGGCATGCATTGCATAGAGCACTGGGTGTGCTCTATCATAAATGATGAATTTTGGAACACTGAAGAAATAAAATAAAAAAAATATGGCTTTTAGTTGAATAGTTGAGTTGTCATTGGAAGAAATTAAGAAACAGTGATAATCTCCAGTATGCTATTAAGCTTTCATCTTTCAAAAAAGAAATCTAAGAAAAATTATACATAGCACATCCTTGTTTTCAGAACCAAACCTACCAAGAACTGGTAGTATATTTTGCTCCTTTACAAAATCAGAGATAAACAAATAGATAAATAATCTCTCTTTTTCTTTCCATTAGAATATACTGTCAAACACACTCCAAACTAGATCTTCTGAATCTGGAACCTAGTGTTTTAGGAAATAATTTGCATTTTTGGAAGCTATATAGGTAATTACTGATAGGTTTATGAACCAGTGATGAAAGTTAACAGTCCCCAAGTTAATTTTGTGCCTGATGACTGGAAATCGTCTTTCTCTAATCAAAGCAGCTCAAAGCCTAGGAGTTCAGAGTTCTTCCCTCCTCCATCAGTAATGATGCCTCAGGTATCTATAAGATCCATTTGATGTTTACACTAAAGTTTTCAGAAATATTAAAATCTTTCTGAAATATTTGGAGTGTCATTTATACTGTTCCTAATTCAAGTATCATAGAAATATAAGATCAAGCTGATTATGATAAAAATTAATTTAAGGGGAGAAGTGGGATTCAAAGAAATACATACGGTTAACTTAAATTGAGAGAAAAATGTAGAGGCATTGTTTCGTAATTAGAAAAGAGTTAGAGTCACTAATGACAAAGTTGTTTTCCAGCAGAGAGATTGCTTGACATAGAAGAAAATGTGTTAATTAAACTCAGTCAGAGCAAACAATGCACTATCAAAATTTTAAATAGCTTTAAAAGTCATGAGATTAAAAAAAAATTGAAAAATGATTTTTTAAATTTGACAAACCAAAGAGTAACCTAATAAGAAGGACAATGTTACGAATTTCTACTTCTTTTTTTTTTTTTTTTATCCTCAAGCTAAAATAAAATTGTAAAGTATTTTAAAAAGGTATGGCAGATATGGAAAACCTTCACTTAAGACTTATGTCCTTAAAATAGATGGTGTGTACTTAAATCATGAATTTAGTAATTGAAAAGAATGCAATTTCTACCATATTGTGAATATAAACAATGAAACAGTTTCACTACTCTTTACAATGTTTCAACTCTGGGGTCCCTGGGTGACTCAGTCAGTTAAATGTCTGTGTTAGGCTTAGGTCATGCTCCCAGGGTCCTGGGATCCAGACCTACGTTGGGCTTCCTGCTTATTAGGGGAGTCTGTTTCTCTCTCTGCCCCAGCTCATGTACTCTCGCTCACTCTCTCAAATAAATAAATAAGATCTTAAAAAAATAGATGGTATGATAAAGCAATAGAGTCATATAAATGCTGGGATCATGACCTGAGCCGAAGGCAGCTGCTTAACCAACTTAGCCACCCAGGCGTCCCATAAATTCAGTTTTTACTTCATGGTGCTTTGGCAAATAAATAAGCATACAAAAACTTTCTCAAAAGAGAAAGCAAAAAATAAATAAATAATAATAACAACAACAACAACAAAACCCTGAAAATTTTGAGAAACACACAAAGCTGCCAGTCTTAACTTTCTGTAAGAGGCACCTTGAGAGTGAATAAAGCCACCACATCCTTGGAATTGTACCATATCTTGTTCTTTCTTACCTGTTCTGCTTTTCCTTGGCTCACATGCTTTTGGTTTTGTGATAACACTTTCAGTTTCATAATTTGACTTCTCTTCTCTTTTCCATTGTATCTTTCCCCCAGATTTAGAGTTATTCTTTTCAGTTCTCATCCCAAATACTACTACTAATTTTCACCTTAAATAAGATTCAGAGAATCCTATGCAGCTTGGGACCTGGCCCTTGTCCCAGTAGGCAGGAGATACAGCTCAAAGTATCAGAACCAAGGCACTGTGTGCAATCTGTACAGCTTGTTCTATTCATACTTCTTAACAGACTGTGTAGTTTAGATGAATCCCCTACACGTGGATGTTGAATAGGAGAGTACAATTTGTCTTAGATTCCTGGCAGAAATGGAATCAGTTGGGGGTAAAAAAAACAACATCAAATTTCCCAGAGTTCAAATGGGAGATACTAAACTATTTGCATTAGAGGACTCAAAAACAAATCAATGACACTTCTTCAACCAATATTTAGCCTATGTCTTTGAAAAGATAGGAGGTTGATCAGAGAGAGTGAGTTAGAATTCCTTTGAAGAGAATTGTCAGAATGATTTATGCATCATTGTACCTCTGTAGGAAAAGCATGTGAGAAGCCTCAAGGAGTATTTACCAGGAGCACAGAATAACATCTTAACCCCAGAACAATTATTGCTGATCTGTAAAACAACTTAATGCTACTTGCATTGCTACAAAAGTGGAGTAGGTAAGAAAGTTCTTAAATTGTTCCAGGTCTCCTAGACTTAGAAGGGATGAAGACCCTGTTTTTTAGTTTTATCTGGAAAAGTGAAAAAGGTGAGTCTGGTTAAAAGTGTGTGTGTTATCAGAGAAAGGTTGATGACATAGTTGGAATACCCTGGACTTCTAGAATCGGGGCAAGAGGGAAGGGACGATAGTAAAGCTAGAGCCAGTTTCAAATACTTTTCAGAGAGAGGCATCCATTGAGGTAGAGAGACCCCAACAGTAGAAGCCATTGAATGGTGAACATGAGAACTGAAAGAGCCAACTGACACCTGTCTCCTTACTTTATCTCTTTTCATCAGTCCTTATGTGGAGGAATTTGTAACAGCATAATGATCAGAGGAGTAAAGCATAATGATCAGAGGAGTAAAGCATAAAACAAGATGAAAACAGGAAAAGGGCAAACTGCATATAGTTGATTGCAGGTGTCCCTGACTGCTCTGAGCTGAATTGTGTAAAGAGGGAGAAATTTTTAAATTGGAAAATGACCTTATGTTTGGATTTAGATCACTGGGATTATTAATACATAATGAAGGAACTGTTCTAATGCACAGTTTTTCTTGGGAAACTATAGGATTTGGCTTCTGTATCATCCAGTTATGGAAAGGGATATTTTACATTGTAGTCTTAAAAGTAGTAATGAGAATATGTAAAGTTTATTGTGTATATAACTGAAGGAGGCCCATCCATTTGATAATCTACATACACTTGATTTTTTCATTCAGGGAGTTTTAACAGCCTCTTGAAATCTCATGAGTAGGTGAAAATTCTAGTATCAAAAAGTAAATCAATTGAAAAAAAAAACCTATAAATTGATATAAAACGTTTACAATTTAAAAGAATATAGGACATTAGAAAGTACTATTTAACTCCTACTAACAAAAAAGTAGTGTTTCTCCAAGTTTGATGTATGATAAACGTGGATTAGAATCTTAGAGGTAAAGGGGGAGTGAAGGTTAAAGAAAGATGTAAATATTTGTATCACATTCCAGATCTCTTATTCAATCAGAGCCTCTGGGTGCTGAGCCCAGAAATTCCATAAGGTCCTTTTATGGTACCTACCAACAAAAATTTGAGAATCTTCTAGAGAAAAGAATAAAGGGAAGAAGCAATGTGAAGATAATAAAATCAGTTTGAGACTCATAAACGACAAATACTGTTTTGCTGAATTATCTTTAACCAGATACTTCTTTTCAGTATCTTTTATTTATATACTTTATGGACAACATTGTCATAACAATTTTACACTAAAAGGATACAAAATGGCAAATGTTCAGGATCTCTGGAATGTCTCTCTTTGCTCTGTTTTCAACATGAAGTTTTAGTTCTGTCTAATCACTAAAACAACATTAATTTGCTTATTAACCTGCTATCCTTGATTGCGCTGAATGGTAATAATTTAATTATCAACTAAAAGGGTTCAAATTTAGCTTAGCTATTTGAGACACTATTAGATTTTGAGATTCCACTGTTTGGTAATTTTGGCTCTACATAATTGATTGTATTTCCTGTCTTTTTTTTTAAAGTAGGCTTCACGCCCCACGTGGTACCCAGTGTGAGGGGCCTGAACTCAGGACCCTAATAACAAAACCTGAGCTGAGATCAAGAGTCAGACACCATCCAACTGAGCCATCCAGGCACGCCATGTCATTTTTGAAATTACTTATTCTAAAACATTACATAGTTTTCCCTTGTATTATAAGTTGAATTGTGCTCCCCCCACCCCATATATGTTGAAGTCCTAACTCTCAGGACTTCAGAATGAGACCTTATTTGGAAATATGGTTATTGCATATGTAATTAGTTGAGATTAGTTTATCTTAAGAATGGTTCCTTGGGGGTGCCTGGCTGGCTCAGTCAGTGGAGCTTATGACTCTTGATCTCAGGGCCATGAGTTCAAACCCCACATTGAGTGTAGAGATTGCTGAAAAATAAAATCTTAAAAAAAAAAAAAAAAAAAAAAATGGGGCACCTGGGTGGCTCAGTAGGTTAAAGCCTCTGCCTTCAGCTCAGGTCCTGATCCCAGGGTCCTTGGATCGAGTCCCACATTGGGAACTCTGCTCAGCAGGAGCCTGCTTCCCCCCTCCCCACACTGTCTGCCTTTCTGCCTACTCATGATCTCTGTCTGTCAAATAAAATCTAAAAATATTTAAAAATTTAAAAATTAAAAAAAAAATGAATGGGTTCTTCATCCAATATGACTCCTATACTTATTAGAAGAGACACAGACACAGAGACACAAAGAGAAAATATAGCCTCTATGACAATGGAGGCAGAGATTATAATGATTCATCTACAAACCAAGGAATACCAAGGATTGCCAACAGAAACCAGAGCTAGCTGAGGAAAGGTAGGATTCTTTCCTGTAGGTTTCATGGCCCTACGGAGATTGGATTTTGAACTTCTAGAATCCAGGACTATGAGACAATAAATTTAAATTGTTTAGAGCAACCCACTTTGTGGTACTGTGTTAGAGCAGCCCTAGGAATTTAATATGTCTTGTATAAGTACAGATAATATTAAATAAAGTGCAATATTTTTTTAAAAAAGGAAATTTACAAATTTGGGGTTTTTTAAAAAAAGATTTATTTATTTATTTGACAGAGAGAGACACAGATAGAGAGGGAACACAAACACAGGGAGTGGAAGAAGGAGAAGAAGGCTTCCTGCCAAGCAGAGAGCCTGATGCAGGGCTTGATCCCAGGACCCTGGGATCATGACCTGAGCTGAATACAGATGCTTAACAACTGAGTGACCCAGGTGCCCCTACAAATTTGTTTTCTTAACAGGAAAATGTATTTTTAATGTTTTGATTCATAAATGTTTATTATAAGCATGTGAGGACAGTAACAGATATCTTTGTATTTTGACAATTTGCATAAGCTTAGTAAACTAATTTTAAACTTATGCAAGTAAGTTCAATATGACAATATTAGGGAAATAATGTAAAATATTTGTTACATTTGAAAGAATACTTACAGATACATTGATGAAAGTCATAGATGGTATCTTAGAGATTGAAATGGCTTACCTGAATAGAGATGTGTTTGATATGCGAACATGTGAACATGTGTCTCTAAGTTACTCAGGCATTGGGTATATTTATTTTATTTGTTCACATTCTCAAGTATCTTCTTGAGGAGGGACTCACCTCATATCTTCACTACCATCTCATTAATATATCTTTAAAAAAAAAGTACAAAGCAGTATGATGCATAATAATCCTAGTAGGGGTATATTTGGTGTTAATCAGGGCACTATAGTTTTAATGAAATAACTAAATAAATGAATATTGAACAAAGCTGAAGACAGACAAACTTAAGATTTTAAAATGCATCTTACTGTATGTTTTTTTTTTTCTTTTTTCAAAGATTTTTCTTTTTTCTGGAGAATTTTTTTTTTTTTAAACATATAATGTATTTTTATCCCCAGGGGTACAGGTCTCTGAATCGCTAGGTTTACACACTTCACAGCACTTACCATAGCACATACCCTCCCCAATGTCCATAACCCCACCCCCCTCTCCCAAACCCCTACCCCCCAGCATCCCTCATTGTGAGATTAGGAGTCACTTATGGTTTGTCTCCCTCCCAATCCCATCTTGTCATTCATTCTTCTCCTACCCCCTTAACCCCCCATGCTGCATCTCTACTTCCTCCTATCAGGGAGATCATATGACAGTTGTCTTTCTCCACTTGACTTATTTTGCTAAGCATGATGCCCTCTAGTTCCATCAACGTCGTCGCAAATGGCAAGATTTCATTTCTTTTGATGGCTGCATAGTATTCCATTGTGTATATATACCACATCTTCTTGATCCATTCATCTGTGGATGGACATCTAGGTTCCTTCCATAGTTTGGCTATTGTAGACATTGCTGCTATAAACATTTGGGTGCACGTGCCCCTTCGGATCACTTCGTTTGTATCTTTAGGGTAAATACCCAGTAGTGCAATTGCTGGGTCATAGGGTAGTTCTATTTTCAACATTTAGAGGAACCTCCAAGCTGTTTTCCAGAGTGGCTGCACCAGCTTGCATTCCCACCAACAGTGTAGGAGGGTTCCCCTTTCTCCACATCCTCACCAGCATCTGTCATTTCCTGACTTGTTAATTTTAGACATTCTGAGTGGTGTGAGGTGATATCTCATTGTGGTTTTGATTTGTATTTCCCTGATGCCAAGTGATGTGGAGCACTTTTTTATGTGTCTGTTGGCTATCTGGATGTCTTCTTTGCAAAAATATCTGTACATGTCTTCTGACCATTTCTTGATTGGATTATTTATTCTTTGGGTGTTGAGTTTGCTAAGTTCTTTATAGATTTTGGACACTAGCCCTTTATCTGATATGTTGTTTGCAAATATCTTCTCCCATTCTGTTGGTTGTCTTTTGCTTTTGTTAACTGTTTCCTTTGCTGTGCAAAAGCTTTTGATCTTGATAAAATCCCAATAGTTCATTTTTGCCCTTGCTTCCCTTGCCTTTGGCATTGTTCCTAGGAAGATGTTGCTGCGGCAGAGGTTGAAGAGGTTGCTGCCTGTGTTCTCCTCAAGGATTTTGATGGATTCCTTTTTCACATTGAGGTCCTTCATCCATTTTGAGTCTATTTTCATGTGTGGTGTAAGGAAATGGTCCAATTTCATTTTTCTGCATGTGGCTGTCCAATTTTCCCAACACCATTTATTGAAGAGGCTGTCTTTTTTCCATTGGACATTCTTTCCTGCTTTGTCAAAGATTAGTTGACCATAGAGTTGAGGGTCTATTTCTGGGCTCTCTATTCTGTTCCATTGATCTATGTGTCTGTTTTTGTGCCAGTACCATGCTGTCTTGATGATGACAGCTTTGTAATAGAGCTTGAAGTCTTGAATTGTGATGCCACCAACTTTGGCTTTTTTTTTTTCAATATTCCTTTGGCTATTAGAGGTCTTTTCTGGTTTCGCATAAATTTTAGGATTATTTGTTCCATTTCTTTGAAAAAAAATGGATGGTATTTTGATAGGAATTGCATTGAATGTGTAGATTGCTTTACGTAGCATAGACATTTTCACAATATTTGTTCTTCCAATCCAGGAACATGGAACATTTTTCCATTTCTTTGTTTCTTCCTCAATTTCTTTCATGAGTACTTTATAGTTTTCTGAGTATAGATTCTGTGCCTCTTTGGTTAGGTTTATTCCTAGGTATCTTATGGTTTGGGGTGCAGATATAAATGGGTTTGACTCCTTAATTTCTCTTTCTTCTGTCTTCTTGTTGGTGTATAGAAATGCAACTGATTTCTGTGCATTGATTTTATATCCTGACACTTTACTAAATTCCTGTACAAGTTCTAGCAGTTTTGGAGTGGAATCTTTTGGGTTTTCCACATATAGTATCATATCATTTGCGAAGAGTGAGAGTTTGACTTCTTCTTTGCCGATTTGGATGCCTTTAATTTCTTTTGTTTGATTGCTGAGGCTAGGACTTCTAGTACTATGTTGAATAGCAGTGGTGATAATGGACATCCCTGCCATGTTTCTGACCTTAGCGGAAAAGCTTTCAGTTTTTCTCCATTCAGAATGATATTTGCAGTGGGTTTTTCATAGATGGCTTTGATAATATTGAGGTATGTGCCCTCTATCCTTACACATTGAAGAGTTTTGATCAGAAAGGGATGCTGTACTTTGTCCAATGCTTTTTCAGCATCTATTGAGAGTATCATATGGTTCTTGTTCTTTCTTTTATTGATATATTGTATCACATTGACTGATTTGTGGATGTTGAACCAACCTTGCAGCCCTGGAATAAATCCCACTTGGTCGTGGTGAATAATCCTTTTAATGTACTGTTGAATCCTATTGGCTAGTATTTTGGTGAGAATTTTCGCATCTGTGTTCATCAAGGATATTGATCTTTAATTCTCTTTTTTTATGGGATCCTTGTCTGGTTTTGGGATCAAGGTGATGCTGGCCTCATAAAATGAGTTTGGAAGTTTTCCTTCCATTTCTATTTTTTGGACCAGTTTCAGGAGAATAGGAATTAGTTCTTCTTTAAATGTTTGGTAGAATTCACCTGCGAAGCCATCTGGCCCTGGGCTTTTGTTTGGAGATTTTTGATGACTGTTTCCATCTCCTTATTGGTTATGGTTCTGTTCAGGTTTTCTATTTCTTCCTGGTTCAGTTGTGGTAGTTTATAAGTCTCTAGAAATGCATCCATTTCTTCCAGATTGTCAAATTTGTTTGCGTAGAGTTGCTCATAGTATGTTCTTATAATTATTTGTATCCATTCTGATACCCTGTGTCTTTTGATTGGGGCATTTAGCCCATTAACATTCAGGGTAACTATTGAGAGATATGAATTTAGTGCCATTGTATTGCCTGTAAGGTGACTGTTACTGTATATTGTCTCTGTTCCTTTCTGATCTACTACTTTTAGGCTCTCTCTTTGCTTAGAGGACCCCTTTCAATATTTCCTGTAGAGCTGGTTTGGTGTTCGCAAATTCTTTCAGTTTTTGTTTTTCCTGGAAGCTTTTTATCTCTCCTTCTATTTTCAATGATAGACTAGGTCCAGTAGCTGTTTTTCCCTCTTTTGCTCAGCTGCTTTATTCTCTGTCATTTGGTCTTCTATCACTAATTCTTTCTTCTGCCTCATTTATCCTAGCAGTGAGAGCCTCCATTTTTTATTGCACCTCATTAATAGCTTTTTTGATTTCAACTTGGTTAGATTTTTAGTTCTTTTATTTCTCCAGAAAGGGCTTTTATATCTCCTGAGAGGGCTTCTCTAATATCTTCCATGCCTTTTTCGAGCCTGGCTAGAACCTTGAGAATTGTCATTCTGAACTCTAGATCTGACCTATTACCAATGTCTGTATTGATTAGGTCCCTAGCCTTCGGTACTGCCTCTTGTTCTTTTTTTTGTGTTGAGTTTTTGTGCCTTGTCATTTTGTCCAGATAAGAGTATATGAAGGAGCAAGTAAAATACTAAAAGGGTGGCAAAGACCCCAGGAAAATATGTTTTAACCAAATCACAAGAGACCCTAAATCATTGGGTGTGGGGGGGAGAAATCAGATGAGAAGAGGTTCAGAAAAAAAAGAAAAAGAAACAATTAAAAAAGAAAATGAATAAAGAAAAAATATAAAAAAGAAAAATATATATATATATATATTAGATAAACTAGCTAAAAACGTTAAAAAGAAAAGGGTAATGGCCAAAAAAATTTAGCAGAAGAAGAAAAAAAATTGAAAAAAAAAAAAACAAATTAAATTAACTGCAAGACTAATGAATCATGAGGAGAACGCCATGAGTTCAGTGCTTTGCTTTCTCTTCCTCTGGAATTCTGTTGCTCTCCTTGGTATTGAACCTGCACTCCTTGGTAGGTGAACTTGGTCCTGGATGGATTTCTTGTTGATCTTCTAGGGGAGGGCCCTATTGTAGTGATTCTCAAGTGTCTTTGCCCCAGCGGGAGTTGCACCACCCTTACCAGGGGCCAGGCTGAGTAATCTGCTGGGGTTTGCTTTCGGGAGCTTTTGTTTCCTGAATGCTTTCCATAGAGTTCTGGAGGATGGGAATGAAAATGGTGGCCTCCCAGTCTCCGGCCCGGAGGAGCCGAGAGCTCAGGGCCCCACTCCCCAGTGTGCCCCCAGAGAAGCGCCCAATAACCCCCATCTCCCTGGCCTCCGGCCACGCTCTGAGCCCACCCAGGCTCACTCCTCAGCTCTGTCTCTGTAGCCGGCTTCCCCGTTCTAACACCTGCAAGCTCTGTGACACTCAGACACCCCCAATTCCCCTGCGACCCTGTGGGACCTGGGGCCACGCTGACCCCACGTGGGCTTCACCCCAGTCCAGCCTACGGAGCAATGTCCCTCAGTGGAACAGACTTCCAAAAGTCCCAGTTTTGTGCTCTGTTGTTCTGCTGTCTGCCAGGAGCCAGCCCCTCCCCCCCCGTGGTCCATTATCCCGTCACTTTGGACCCACCTCTCCGCCAGTCCTACCCTTCAGAAAGTAATTGGCTTTCTGTTTCTAGAATTGCTGCTCTTCTTCTCTTTTATCTCCCCCTGGATTTGTAGGTGTCTGCAATGTTTAGATAAGCTATCTAGCTGATCCCCTGCTACCTGATGTAGACTCAGCCTGCTACTTCTCCGCCATCTTCTTTACTGTATGTTCAATAGGATTTATAAAACAAAACAATCTCTGCTAAGTATAACCACACATGATGGTAAGATTAATGAGTCAGGCGAAAAGATTTTTAATATCTAGAGAGGAAAAGAGGAATCTAGATTCGTGGGGACAGATGTCAGAAATTACATCATTTTAACTTCTAAGACAAAAATGATGTTAAACACTTAGATTAATGGAACAAAATAGAAATCCCAGAAATAAACCCAGAAATATTTGGTCTACTAATCTTCAAAAAGGAAGCAAGAATATGCAGTGAAAGACAGTCTCTTCAACAAATGATGCTGGGAAAACTGGACAACTACATAAAAAAGAATGAAACTGGACCACTTTCTTTCACCACACACAAAAAGTCAAAATGAATTGAAGACCTAAATATGAGACCTGAAACCATAAAAACCTAGAAGAGAGCACAGGTAGAAATTTCTCTGACATTGGCTGTAACAACATCTTTCTAGTTGTGTCTCCTGAGGCAAGGGAAACAAAAACAAAAACAAACTACTGGGACTTCATCAAGTTAAAAAGCTTCTGCACAGTGAAGGAAGCAACCAAAAAAACAAAAATACAACCTACTGAATGAGAAAGATATTTGCAAATAACATATCTAATAAAGGGTTAGCTTCTAAAATACATAAAAAACTGATAGAATTTAACACCCCAAAACCAAATAATCTAATTTAAAAATGAGCAGAAGACATCATAGTTCTCCAAAGAAGACTTTCAAATAGTCAACAAACATATGAAAAGATGCCTAACATCACTTGTCATCAGAGAAATGCTAATGAAAACCACAATGAGGTCTCACACCTGGCAGAATGGCTAAAATCTACAGCACAAGAAACAAATGTTGGCTAGGAAGTGGAGAAAAAGAACACTTTTGCACTGTTGGTAGGAATGCGAACTGGTGAAGCCACTGTAGAAGACAGTGTGGAGGACCCTTAAACAATTAAAAATAGAATACCCTATGATCCAGTAATGGTACTACTGGGTATTTAACCAAAGAACAGGAAAACACTAGTTTGAAGGGATGTATGTACCCTATAAAAATGCCAAATTATAGCAGCCTATGCATTCATAAATAGATGAATGGATAAAGAATACACGATATTTATCTACTGCTATATATCTCTGGATGTGGTACGCAGACTCTGTGTGTGCACACAGATTCACACAATGGAATATTATTCAGCCATAAAAAATAAAATCTTGCTATTTGCAATAGTATGGTTGGATCTAGAGATTATAATGCTAAGCAAAACAAGCCAGTCAGAGAAAGATAAATACCATATGATTTCACTCATATGTAGAATTTAAAATACAAGACAAAATGAACAAAGAGGAAAAAGGGAGACAAAAACCAAAAAACTAGAACAAACCTTAGAGAAAAAACGGGTGATTACCAGAAGGGAGGTGAGTAGAGGGGTGGGTGAAATAGTTAAATGTAAGAGTACACTTATCTTTTTTTTATTTTTAAAATTTTACTATTTAGAGGTAGGAAGGAGCAGAGGGAGAGGAACAAGCACACTTCATACTAAGTGCGGAGCCTGATGCAGGGCTCAATCTTACTTCCCTGAGATCATTACCTAAGCCAAAGTCAAGAGTAGGTCACCCAACTGACTAAGCCACTCAGACACTACTTGAGTACACTTATCTTGATGAGCACTGAGTAATTTATGGAATTGTTGGGTCACTATATTTATTATCTGACACTAATATAACACTGTATTTTTTTATTATAATTTTTTATTTTTTATAAACATGTATTTTTATAACACTGTATTTTAACTACATTGTAATTAAAATTGTTTAAAAATGGTTTGAAACGTGAATCCTATATCCTATACACAAGTTGCCAATTGTGTATTAGGACAGTTTAAGATAATTTTAGGAATAGGAGATCTTAATTTATTTCCTCATCGTGTTTTGTGACATGACTTCTCTTTACATTTTTAAAATTACTGCAGCAGAAGAAAGAAAAATCACAAGAAAGAGAAAGATACAGATTTTGGGAAAGAGTAGAACTAACCTAAAGTAGAGCGATAAGGAACCATAGAGTAAAGTTATGCATTTGACCCAAAAAGCAACTTATCAAATTAGAGCAGCAATCAGTAGATCTCTAGAGCAAGTAAAAATGCATACACACAGAAGAGAATTTTAGTCAAGAAATATTTGGTTAAGGACTAAGAAAACTTTGATGGTAAGATTTAAAAATACTTAAAACAGTTATTACAAATTCCAAGAAATTATCAATAAAAACTAAATATCACAACCAAAAAAATGGTATGATTTTGAAAATCATATTATTCTTAAATTCTTATAATCAATTATAAGAATAAAGTCAACTTGATTTTAATGTTTGAACCATTCTGTCTTAAACATCACAAATTTAGAATCAATATAAATTACAAAGTCCAATACATTATTTTATATTTTACAATGAATAGTTACAGGATCATAATGATTTATTAATATTAAGGACATCTAAGAATTACTAAGGCAATGAGAATATTATGGGCCAAGATCCTATTAAGAAATGATAATCTCTGTGGTAAGCATAACATCTTAAGCTGTATTTCCTATAAAACTGTTTGCCAGTTCACAAAGTATCTGTGGCACATGGCTAAGAAGTTGAGAAGACAGTTACAGAGAGTGGGAGTTGAGAAATCTTTTGGTAATCTCTTAAAACTGAAGAGAGAACAGTGTAGAATTCGGAGATGGCAAGGTAGCCATGCCTGGAGGAATCAGGATCCTTAAGAGAAGTGAAGCACAGAGAAGTAAGCCTCATACACTATACTACTCTTCTGTTTGAGTCACCTGCACATACATAAATGCTGCAGGGTGAATGGATAAAAAGACACGAAAACAGCTTAAGGTAAGCACAGCTCCTGGCAGTCACATGTTTCTAGAGATAAAAATATTTTTCAGGACCTTCCCAGAATGCAGATATTTTGTCAGCATCCAGCCCCTCACCTGGTACAAGTCAAGGGATATAGCTTAGGATTAAGAACAAATCAGAAAAATTCCTGAAAATACAGCTTTGATTGCAGTTTCTGATTTAATTTAAGGTTATCTACATTAAAACTTACTGATAATCATAAACTAAAACAAACTTCCTAGATGTAGATAACATTATCTAGAAGAGATGTAGACATTTTTTAAAAGATTTCTAAATTTTGCAAGTAAAGTATTTGGTGTTTAATGAACTATCGCCATGCATACAAAGAAACAGATCAGAAAAAAAATATATAGAGAATTACATTGTTATTCACATACAGTTTAGGGAAATTCAAACTTAAAAAAAAAACCCTGAAATTCTTATATTTAGCAAAATAAATGATTCCAGAAAACTAGAATTCCAGAGAACTAGGCTTTAGAAAAAACACAGTGACAATTCTAGAGCTGAACAATGTAATATGTCTAATTAAGAGCTCAGTAGATGAGTTTAACATTAGAAAGAATAGAACTAAGTAGATGAATAGTGAATTGGAAAATGGGCCAATAGAAAACACCTAATCTGGAACATAGAAAGTCAAACAAATGGAAAATACAGAAAACAAAACAACAAACAGGTGATAGTTGAAAGAATTTTAACAAGTATAATCTGAGCTCTAACTGCTGTGGAAAGAATGGGACATTCGGTCAAATTCAGGAAGAACTAAGAACTCTAATAATGTGAAGAAAACATACCTGAGTTCTTTATAGTTAGCATGACTATATGTGGTAGTTTATGATATGTGATAGTTTATCACAGTTTGCATAAATAATACTGGGTTGTGTATGTATGTTTGTTTTTTTTTTTTCTGGTGTCATATTTAATGCTTTACTCTTTCCTTCCTAAATGCTTCCAAGTTGTTTCCAAAAACATATTAACATACTAATTTGGCGTGGGGAAGGACCAATTCAGTCCAAACAACATTGTTAAAGAAAATTGAAATTAAAAACCATATGAAGCTACTAGTTTGACATAAAGTAGGATAAAATTGCTTTTCACAAAATAAGAAAAATTATGAATGGCTGAAAACATAATGATATTTAAGTTTTAGTTTTAAAAGAAAGTATACTTTAATGTGATTTATGTTATTCTCTTGGTTAAAATGAGAGAGAAACAGAAAGGGAGGAAGAAAAGGAGGAGAAAGAATAGAAGAAGAAGAAGGGAAGAGAGAAGAGGGAGAAAATTGAGAGTGAAATGAATATGGCCATTTTGATAGTTCTTTGAGCATGTAAAATGATAAAATGTAAAAAAGAATTTGATAATTCTTTGAGCATGTAAAACATTAGTGTGTTTGTGTGTATCCTCACACTTATATTGTATTTATGAATATACACATGTAGATTTAAAAATAGAAATACAAATGCATAAGATAAATATGCACACATAGATGTTTGTAAATGTGTGTATATACATACATATGCATATATAGTATAGGAGAATGCACAAAGTTATATAAAATCTAAAGATGTAAAAATGTTCATTGCTGTATGTTTATATTTTTAAAAATGGCAATATGAATGTTTTTTATTTCTATCTTTGTGTTTTTACCCAGTTTTCAACAATTATTTGTTATTCTTATAATAGGAAACAAACACAATCTTTCAAAACATTTACATTACTTTTCTCTTACTTCTTTTGAGATTACCGAAATATAACAAATGATTTTCAGTCATGGCAAGGATTTAGTAAAGGAATTTACATGCTGATTGAAGTAAAATATCATGGATTTCTTGAGGGGAAAACATTGAGTCTACGAGAGCTTCAAAATTTCGTTGAGTATATTGCTGGTTTTGATAGCTTTGTGTCTATATTCTTAATAGGAGTGCCACCATACAGCATGTAGCAAATGAGAAACAGGCTTCCCAGGAAGTTGAGAAGGAAAGCCCCAAGAAATAAAACTCTCAGATGTTTGAGTTGGACCTTTGGGGCAGTAAAGGAATCATAAATCAACCTCACCAGAGGATCGTGGAAGATGTGAAAAATAAGATACCTGTACCACTTCTTGGTGGAAAGTAATGAGTAGAATTAATAGAATAATTGTTTCTAAGGAGAAGATAAACAGCAGATAGACAAATACATGTATCTTTATGATATAAAGAGACATTATATATAGATACATTTTTTATAATTATTTTTATCTGAGCACTACAGAAATTATAAAATATATCTTTTACAACCAGGCCCCCCAATTAACCAAAATACATAATTTAGTAAATATATTACTAATGATATTTCTAGTCTTTATATTTATACTTATATATAAAATAATTTAAAAATGTATAATAACTAACACTAGGACTTCCTGTATGGCAAGCTTTGTGGAAAATATTTATTGATATCTTCCTAACAACTCCTTTGTGATAAATACTACTGTTTTCCTTATTTTAGAGATGACTGAATTAAACCACAGAGAAGTTAAATAAGTTTCCCTATATAACACAGCTATAAATTGGCTGAACAAGGATTTGAACCCAAACATCTGGCACCAGGTGGTTCATTCTTAACCATTAGGACAGGTGCTTAGTTAATTTGCTTATTCAGTAAATAATTGTTGAATAGTACTATGTTCCAGGCATAGTTTTAGACCTGTGGAAGTACAGCAGTGAATTCTCTAACTTCACAGAATTCATGAATTAGTTGGAATTCAATTAGTAAACAAGACAAATAAAAATCTTGTATGCTGTATTTTGGGCAACTTAAAGAAATAAATAGTGAAGGGTAGAGGATTAGGCTTAGGGTACACATAAAAATAGGATGACCATAGAAGAGTTTGTTAAGAAAGCAAAATTTTAATGAAGACCTCCAAGAATTGAGGAAGTAAAACAAGGTGTTACATTGGGAAAGATTATTCCAGGCAGTGGGAATAGCAAATGTGAATGCTCTGAGATGGGACTGTTACCGGCATTGGGAATGGCAAGCTGGTCAGTTATGTTTGTGACAGAAGGTATAGTATGGACTATATAGTAGGGGATGATGTAAGGCTAGATAATGGTTCCTGAAGACCCACAGTATGAATTTGCTCTTTACCATGAATGGAATGGGAAATGATGGAAAAGTTTTGAGCAGAGAATCGATATGCTATGAATTCAATTTTTAACGGGTACAGTGGTAAGTCAGTTTTTATTAGCTTTTCAGTTTTTCCATAGTAATTGGTGTATTGAGGTTTTCTCGAATAAATAGAATGTATTTTCCTAGAAAATCATTCCGGGATAAACATGCCATGTATTTTTGTTCTGTTGAATTTTAATTTCAACTGAAATTTTTGGTTGTTCGGGGTTTAGGGTGGTTCTTTATGCTCCATCTGCTGTCTTCATTACATCTTATATTTAACAGCATATATACTGAGTATCTTAAGTTGTAAAAAATTTTTTTCTTAAATTATGATTTATCATTCTAATTTCATCATTTTTATTTTAAGAAAAGTAAAGAAATTGAAAAAGAGCAAGAGAACTGTTAGTATGTATCAGTTTACATGCTTTAAGCCTCTAGCATTATGATGTGTCAGTAAAAGTTATTTTAACAATATGAACTCTTAATTATTTCATTTAATATAAAGTCTAGAAATGGGCCTTGCTAAATTCTGTAGGATTTTGTCAACTTGGCTTTATCTTGTGGCTGTCTCTAATTTAAAAGAAGTCATGATCTTGGGGTCCTGGGATTGAGTCCCGCATGGGACTCTGCTCCACATGGAGCCTGCTTCTCTCTTTGAAGTTCCCACTACTTGTGTGCACTCACTCGCTCTCTCTCTCTTCCTCACACATAAATAAATAAAATACCTTTTTAAAAAAAGAGGAGGGAGTGAGAGGGAGGGGAAAGAAGAAGAGGAGGGAGGAGCTACAGAAACTTCCTAGTTTGTATCATGTCTTAAGTATTAGCATACAAGTCAGAATACAAAGGGCCTCTCTTTTTTTATCTTTTAAAGATTATATTTACTTATTTGAGACAGGTGGGGAGATAGAAAGAGCATGAGCAGTGGGGAAGGGCACGGGGAGAAGGAAAAGCAGACTCCCCACTGAGCATGGAGCCCAGTATGGGACTGGATCCCAGGACCCTGGGATCATGACCCAAGCCAAAAGCAGATGCTTAACCATTTGAGCCACCCAGGTGTGCCCCAAAAGGTCCTATCTTTTTTTCAAGGAGAAAGATTTTATACAGAAGACTCTCAAAGTGTTCCCATGTGTCTCATTGGCAACGAGTTAGTTCATCACAAGCCTACCTCTAAAGCAAATTGTACAAATGAATAAGTTAATACCATTGTGCTAGAACAAAGTTCTGTATTCAATCAGGTAAATCTTTTTCCTGATCTCTCTAAAGAAACACATAGCCATTACCAGCATGTTTGTACACTAAGAATGTGGACATACCTAGACTTTATGGAGATAACTGGGCTCTTACTATGAATTTACACTAATCTAATATGCAACACATGTACACTTTTCAGAATGGGAGCTTATCAAGTTCAACTGATCTGTTGAAATTTGACTAGATTTACTCACAATATAGTCATGTGACTCTGTGACCCATTATGCACTTGTTTCCTCAGTTTCTGACTGCTTAGATAGAATGGACATACTCCATTCAACCTTGCAGAAAAACCATTCATGACCTGGAATAAGGACCATTAATATAGAAAATGTTAAACAAAACCTTTACATTCGCCCTCCTATCAATATAGCATTATATACATGTTCACTTGGCAATCCATTTTTACATGACTAGGGAAAAAAAAACTTTAGGCTGCCTCACCATTAACTATTTTTGAGACGAAAAGAGGGGAATTTCTTTTTGTATTTAGTAATTATATTACATGATATATGTGGGTTTTGTGGTATGTGTGTGTGTGTGTGTGTTTTGTTGTGTTTTTTTGTTTTTTGGTGGTATCTGTATTTCCTTTTTAAAATAATGGGAATTATAGTACTGAGAGAAATTGAAAATATATCAAAATAGGGTACATTTAACACAGTACTGAAAAGAACATTTATAGGACTATATGTTTACAATAGAAAAGAGGAGGGCACCTGGGTGGCTCAGTCAGTTAAACATCTGCCTTTCACTCAGGTCATGATCCCTGAGTCCCAGGATCAAGTCCCACATTGGGCTTTTTGCTCAGCAGGGAGTCTGCTTCTCTCTCAGCCCTTCACCCCACTCTCGTGCTCTCTCTCTCTCAAATAAATAAAATCCTTAAAAAAAAAAAAGAGGAAATTCAGTAATCTAAGTTTCTACCTTAAGAAAACAGAAAAAAGAGAGCAAAATAAACCCTAAGTAGGCAGAAAGAAAGAAATAATAGAGTCACAACTCAATAAAATCAAAAAGAGGAAAATAGTCGAGAAAATAAATGAAACCAAAAGCTATTTCTTTGAAATAATAAGATTAATGAACCTCTAGCCAGGCTAACCAACAGATCTCTCTTTTTCTCTCTCGATCACACAAATATCTAATACCTGAAATGAAAGGGAGATCACCACCACTAAGACAATGGATATTAAAATTAAAATATAAAATGAGAAACTATATGCCAAGAAATTTTGTAGTTTATATGAAATAAACCAATTCCTTGGAAGATATGATATAGTTCACCAAAATTCATGCAATGAGAAATGGATAATATGAATTTACCTATATATATTAATAAAGAATTGAATCAGTAATTGATAATCTTCCAAAAAAGAAAATACTAAGGCCAGATGGTTTCACTAGTGAGTTTTACTGACACTTAAGGAAGAAATTAGAGCAATTCTCTGTATTGTTTTCCAAAAGAGATTGCAAATCATTTGATGAGGCCAGAATTACCATAAAACTAAAACGAGATTAATTATGAGAATGGAAAATTAAAAACCAATTATTTCTCATGAACACAGATGAAACATTGTCAACAAAATAATTAGCAAATCAAATCCAACAATGTGTAAAAAGAATAATATATTATGACCAAGTGGGATTTATTACAATTATGCAAGCCTGGTTTAACATTTGAAAATAAATCAATAAAATTCACAGTATCAGTAGTCTAAGAAAAATTATTCAGTAAAATCAGTAGATGCAGAAAAAGTATTTGACCAAATCCAACATCCATTCATGACTAAAAACTCTGAGCACTAGGAATAGAAGGGGACTTCCGTGACTTGAAAAAGAACACACACATTGTACACACACATTATATACAAAAACCTCTAGCAAGAACATATTTAATTATTACAAGTTGAGTGCTTTCCCTTTAAGAACAAGACAAGAATGTTTGCACTCACCATAATTATTCAAAATGGTACTGGTAGTTCTAATAGCACAAGAAGCAAGGCAAAAAGAAACAAAAACAAAACATAAAAAGACATAAAAATTGCAAAGAGGAAAATAAAGCTGTTCTCATTTACAAAGGACATGACAGTCTACACAGAAAACCCTAAGTATTATATACAGGAACTCTTACAGCTAAGTGAATTCAGCAGGTTCTCAGGATACAAGATTAATACAAACAAAATCAGTCTAATTTCTATATATGAACAATTAATACATGGATACCAAAATTAAGAAGAAAATACCATTTATAATTGATCCAATTAAAATGAAATGCTTGGATATAAACCTAATAAAACATATAGGATGTGTATGTTGAAGATGATAAAATCATTATGAAAGAAATCAAAGAAGACCTAAATAAATGGAGTAAAATATCATGTTCATGGATTATAAGACTCAACATTAGTAAACTGTCAATTCTCTCCAAATTGATCTATCGGCTTAATGCTATTCTTACTAAAATCTCAGTATGTTTTTTGTAGACATTTTAGGTATATTCTAAAAATGATAGGGAAAAGAACAAGACCTAATTCAGATATAACAATTTCGAATAAAAACAATGAAATGAGATTAATCACTCGCTCATGTTAAGGTGTACTCTGTAGTTAGAATAATTAAGGCATTTTGATTCCAGAAGAGGAATACATAGATCACTGAGCTATATCAGTGGAAAAAACTAGAAAGCCCAGAAGGAGTTCTGCACAAATATGCCCTACTGATTTTTAACCAAGATGAAACAGCAATCCATCCAATGGAGGAAGAATAGCACTTTAAATAAAGGATGTTGGAACAAGTAAGCATCCAGAGTTGTTATCGCCATCCTCCAAAAAGGAACCTCAGACTAAACCTCAAACATTATACCAAAATTAACTCAAAATTGATCATGGACCTAAACGTAAGTGTGAAAATACAGAACATTCGCAAAGAAGTAAAAAAGAAAAAAGAGGAAAAGGCACAGAGTTCTTAGACTTAATGTCAAATGCATAATCTGTACAAATGAAAAAATTGGCAAATTGTACTTTTTGAAATTAAAGAACTTTTACTCTATGAAAAGCCCTATTAAAAGGATGCATAGACAAACTATACTTGGAGAAAATCTTTGCAAACCACATTTCTGACAAAGGATTAATATCTAGAATATAGGAAGAAACCTAAAATTCAAAAGAAAGATGCAAAAAGTCCAATTAAAAAAATGAGCAAAATACGTGAGTAGGCATTTAACTGTAAAGTATGTACAGATAGTAAATATATAGATGACAAGCTGTTAAACATCATTAACCATTAGGGAAAAGCAATATTATCTGGCAGAATGGCTAAAGTAAAGAATAATAATAGCGAATTCTGGCGAGGTTGCAGAAAAATTGAGTCACTATACACACTATTGTTGGGAATGCAAAATAGTGTATCCACTCTGAAAGATTATAATAGTTTCTTAAACAATTAAACATATAATGGAGCACCTGAGTGGGTCAGTTGGTTAAGCATCTGCTTATGGCTCAGGCCGTAATTCTGGGCTCCTGGGATTGAGCCCTGTATTGGGTGGGGAGCCTATGTTTCCCTCTCCCTCTGCTCCTTCCTGGCTTTTTTCCCCTCCTTCTCTCTCATTCTCTCCCTCTCTTGAATGAATAAATAAAATCCTACAACAAACAAACATATAATGACATTGTGGCCTGGAAAATTTAATCCTGGGCATTTATCCCAGAGACCTAATAATTTACATTCGTAAACATGTAGTTTACATTCGTAAACTTATAAACTTATAAACAAATGCTCATAGTATCTCTGTTTATGATATCCCCAAAATGAAAGCAAACCAAATGTCCTTTATTAGGTGAATGGTTAAATGATCTGCTTAAATCCATGTCATGGAATATTACTTGACCAAAAAAAAAAAAAAAAAGATTGGTAACACAAAACTTGTTTGACTCTCAGAAGAATTATGCTGAGTAAAAAAGGCTAATCTCAAAATACAGTTTGTAATTATATGATCAAATTTATATAACATTCTTGAAATGATGGGATTATAGAGCTGTAGAACAAAAATTAATGATTGCTAGGAGTTATGAAAAAGAAGCAGGAGAGAGATGGATGTGGATAAAAAAGAGTAGCAGCACAAGACATCTTTGTGATGAAACTGTTCTTATATGAATATGGTGACAATCATAGGATTCTACATGTAAAATAAGATGGCACATACCTGAACACATACATGCACACACACGTATACACACATAAATTAAAATCGGTAAAATGCAAACATGGATGGTGGATTGTATCAATGTCAATTTCCTGGTTGTATTATGTTACTGTAGCTTTGTAAGATGTATCTTTCTCTGTATTATTTCTTAAAAGTGAAAGTGAATCTACAATTATCTCAAATTAAGTAGTTTTAAAACTGCCTAACAAACATTAAAAGAATAGCTTTCATAATTTAAAATTTTTAATATCTTTATTTTGATAAGATTATTTATTTATATATTTATTTATTTGAGAGAGCTTGCTTGAGCGAGGTGGGAGGGCCAGAGGGAGAGGGAGGAGCAGACTCCACTCTGAGCAGGGAGCCTGATGCAGAGCTAGATCCCAGGACTGTGAGAATCATAACCTGAGCCAAAGATTGATGCTTAATCAACTGAGCCACCCAGGCACCCCGAAAACTATCAATATCTTTAAAAACAAAATGAAGACTATCAAATAATCTAAATTAGAGCATAGATAATTATGTATTATTCAAATTTACACTAAACATCAGTTTTTCATACCTTAATTACTAAACTTTTATGTAAGCTGTATTTTATAATGTCAATGAAAAAAAGGAATTGAAGATAATTTTTGCATGTCTGAATTCTTTTAAATATCTACCATAAAATGATCAAAGTGTGACATTTTCATTCCTGAGAGGGCCATCTAGTTGTACCTGAAGCGAATTTTAAACATGTGAAATGCCTCCTAATTGAATTGGTTTATTAGGGTATTTGTGAAAGTTTAATTCATGTAAGTGACATTTAGTAAAATATATGTTTTCCCATTTGTTAGCTTATTTATCCTTACTCAACAGCATATCATAGCAAATTTGCCAAAGAGTAGCTTGAATATTTGCTTGTTTCTGAGGACATTTTATTTACTGTTTTTATATTCATAAATGTCTTGGTGCTGGCTTTAGTAATTTTTCATTAGAGAGTGTATTTCGTATATAACCGATTAAACACAACAGTCTGTAGTTTCTTTTATGTAATTGCTCGCTATATGTAGTTCTGTTTATTTTGCAAGTATCTAGCACATAATCACATTCAGCTATGTTACCTATGGTAATAAAAATGCACTTAAGATGTACATGCTAAATACTGCGTCTGTTATCTTTGGTTCAGAATCAGAAAAGAAACGACCAAAAGTCTTGAAATTTATTTCAATGCGTTCAAAGTACAAAATAATTTTTAGAACACTAATATAAATGTATTTGTTGGTAAAATCATTGAAAAATGTAATACCTTTGGGATAAACAGCATATAGAGAAACATTGCAGATACTAGAATTTCATATATTTAATTAATTTTAACCCTATTTCTAAATATCTCCTATCCAATCTATGCAGCAGAGTATGTTCATGCATGTGATCCATCTCATGCTTGAGTGGTCCCTTGAGTCCTGGGAGAGTGAAGTAAGACGGCTGGAAGCAGAAATTATTTTGCGTGCAGCATCACAGAATACTTCTTTTATATCTTTAAAGCTACAGGAATCAACTTCTTACCAAGTTTGACAAGGCTTATATTCCATGAATTCAGAGTATCAATAAACATCCCAGCTAGCCTTCTAGTATTTTCAGTACTTCCACTTCTCCCTTCCAGCATTAGCCTTTAAACACCAACATCTATTTGACAGTGTGGGTTCTTTTATTTGTTTTAATATATCACCTAATGGGTATATTAAAAAACCAAAGCCACTCTGGAGGACAGATACCTAAAGGAAACTGAAATAAAAGACGTAGGGATAGGGCAAGTCCTTATTTTGTAAAAATTTGGAAATGAAAATTTGTACTCTCAAGAAATTGTTATTATTGGTAAACGTTTCACTTGCCTGTCTTTCACTTAACGCTATACTCTGACATTCTTTTATAATCTTCCTTTTTGCTATACCTCCAGCTCCACATCCTTCTGAGGATGCTTCTACCTTGTATACTGTTTCCCTTAACTTTGGTTCAGTAAGTCCTCCTCTCTATAGATACGTGTGCTCTGAATTGTTCTTCAAAATATTGAACATAAACAATCCTATTTCATAAAGATTGTAGGATGAGTGGCACTTGTTTCTTTCCATTTCTATTCTGTGATTTTGCTTACAGAAATCTGCATTACAATAGTGATAAAAGAGAATATAATAACGCATGTGTTTCAAATAAGAAGCACTCCTAAATTCCCCTGTCCTCTGATTTGGTGGTACATTCTGTCTCTGGTAAAGTCAAGATCATTAAGAAGAAAATTTCAAATAATATTTATATTTCAAGCATATAGGTCTCTGTAAGTATTAGTAGTTGTAACTTTACCAATAAACAGAACCGAGTGCCTGTTTTATACCATATACTCTATTAGGTGTTGCAGGAACCCACTAATGGACACTATAACTTTAAATAACCTTCTAAAAAAAAAAAACACAAAACTACCTTACCTTAAACAAAATGAAGCATAATTAATTGAGGAAATTAATATTAACAAAATGGTAATTGACATAGGATTTGGGGGAGTACTAGTGCAGTGAATAAATTGAAAAAATAAAATAATATGAATGTATTACTTGCTTACCACAAAATAGGACATTACTATTTGAGGAAACTAAGAAGGGTTGTATGAATTCTAAAAATTTAAGCCAAGTTTGTATAAAACAGACTGTCTTCTGAACTTCTGTAATTGTGTTTAATATGTCAGGGGTATATACCTTTCATATATCCATGTAGAATGACTTAGGAAGACCATGTGTAGGTCACCAACTTATCAATCCATATTCCAACTTCTTTCCCCCTAAGTTTTCCTTCTTATTTTGTTGAGAAGGTCAGAACCTCAGGTCACCACTAAACCCCTAACTGCCCTTATTGAGTTCTGATGACAAGCTGTGAAGGCAGTTTTTCTAGTTTTAGCATTTGCCTATTGGCAGGCTCCCAGGGAAACAATGCTCGAAGATTTTAAATTGCCCTTGGGTTTGTCATACAATTTTTCTTCCAGAAGCCGGGATTTAAGTGGCTGTTCTCTCTTCTTTCACTCACTTTTCTTTTTATTCTTTATTATTTCTCCTAAATTTTATTGTGTTTATGTAGAAGAAAATGCTAATCACCTTCAATGACAAAAACCCTTTTTATTGCTATGCTTGCACTTACATAATCAAACTTGTAATTTGGCCTAAGAAGGTGAGCTCTCCCTCCTCAAATCACCCATTCTTCCTTTGAAATGCACTTATATAAATAATGAAAATCATAATATTCTCCATGAAATTCATTTAATTTTTCCTAATTTTTCCAAATTTAGTGTATAACTTAGAGAAAAATAATTTGTACCTGTACTATTGTTTGTTTATTTTCTTCTGGAATTTTATTGGGACATAAGTGAAATTTCCACTTCACCATGTTCACTTCACAGAGGGTAAATACTCCTGAATTTGTGATAATCTTCTCATAAAGGATATTGTCTAGGGTTAAGCAAAATATAGTCATTATCGAAATTGTAAAAAATACACATACATGCTGAAAAATTAACTTCTATGAAAGTGGCATACTTTACTAAAATGGGAATATGTGATATTTAATATTAATAAGTTTAATCAGTAACTTTTAAAGGGACATAAGTTTTATTGGATTAGTTTCTATACATTTAAGTACTTTTTAAATTAGAAAACTATATTTCACAAGTTGAATTTGAAAATGGAAGGGCTTTGTAGAAATTTTAATGGTCAATATATTTTTGTTTTAGTTGCCTTAACATGTTTAGCATTTTGTACTGTCTTGAGTTAGAGATACATTTTTTTCATGCTAGCAGCCTCTAGGCTATTCTTCAGCAAATTTTGTGTACTAGAGGTATTCATCATTAGATGAATAGATAGAGATAGAGATAGCTTCTGACATTCATCTTCTCTTAAACTATAACTTTTTACGAACCTTAGATATGGTTTCATTTTTTTCATTTAGAGGATTTTAAGTTTATTCTTATATTTTTAAACAATCATAAACTTGCAAAACAAGAGGTAGAGTAGAGAAAAATCATTCCTGACTTTTCTGATAGTAAGTTATTAACCTATGTCCATCATTCCTGAATACTCCAGGGTATATTTTCTATAAATGAAGGGACATTCCTCTAACCTTAGTGGGACCAATATAATAAGGAAATTTACACTGATACATACAATCATCTGATCTTTAAAGACTGTTCATTCTGGAGTAGTTTCCCAGCCTTTCCTTGACTTTCAGTAGGTTAATACTTTTGAAAATGTAGCCTAATCATTTTAAAGAATGTCTCTAAATATGAATTTGCTGGACAGTCCCTCATGATTATATGCAGCCTACACTTTCTGATGAGAATGCCACAGATACATGCTGCATGGTTTTCATTGCATCCTATCGGGTCACACAAAATTTCTATTTGTACCATAATTGAGGATGCTCACTTTGATCATTTGATTAATGTAGTGTCCACCAGATTTCTACACTGAAAAATTATTTTTGCTCCTTTGTAAATGTGATTTAGGTTTCACTTTGAAAATACATAAATATCTTTACTCACCAAACTTTCAACTTACTTCATTTATTTATTTATTTATTTATTAATATCTATATGATGGGTGACAAAAACAAATCCTAGTTTGCCCAGGATTGGGGATTTCTTAGCATTCAGTCTTTCAGTACCAACAGTGGAATAGTATTGGACATATGTACATGTCTTTATGTTGAAAAATGTTTCTCTTTATATTGAGTAAATGCATAGAAATGAAATGCCCGAGAATTATGGCAAGCATATGCTTAATATTTTATGAGACTTCCAAATATTTTTTCTAAAGTAGTTGTACCGTTTTTAGTTCCTGCCAGCAATGTGTTACATTCTAGCAGTATCACATCTACTACAAAACTTTGTATAGACAATTCTTATCATTTTAGCCAGTCTCATAAATGTGTAACAGTGTGGAGCCCCTTATGACTTTGGTTTGCATTCCCCTGATGACAAATATTGTTAAATACTTTATCATGTGCTTATTGACCAACTTATCTGTCCAAATACTTGTACTTTTTAAAATGGGTTGTTCACCTTCTTAAAAGTGATTCATAAGGTTGCTTAATGTATTCTGGCTACAGATATGTCACATATATGTACTAAACCTGTTTCCATTTGGTGGCTTGCTTTTTTGTTTCCTTCATGACGTCTTTTTTTTTTTTAATAATTTTTTTTTAAAGATATTTTTTATTTATTTGCCAGAGACAGAGGGAGAGAGAGCGAGCACAGGCAGACAAAGAGGCAGGCAGAGGCAGAGGCAGAAGCAGGCTCCCTGCCGAGCAAGGAGCCCGATGTGGGACTCGATCCCAGGACCCTGGGATCATGACCTGAGCCGAAGGCAGCTGCTTAACCAACTGAGCCACCCAGGCGTCCCACATGACGTCTTTTGAAGATAAAATATTCCTATTTTGAGAGACTCTAGTTTCTCATTTGTTCCATTATGACTTGCATTTCTTGTGTCTTACTTAAGAAATCTTTGTTTACCCAAGAGAACAAAGATCTTCATTTATGTTTTCTACAGGAAGTATTATAATTTTAGCTTTTTAAAAAAAATTTTTAATAAACATATAATGTAATTTTAGCCCCAAAGGTACAGGTCTGTGACTCGCCAGGTTTACACACTTCACAGCACTCACCACAGCATACCACTCCCCAATGTCCATAACCCCACCACCCTCTCCCAACCTCTCTTCCCCCAGCAACCCTCAGTTTGTTCTGCAAGATTAAGAGTCTTTTATGGTTTTTCTCCCTCCCAATCCCATCTAGTTTCATTTATTCTTTTCTTACCCCCCAAACTCCCCACATTGCATCTCCACTTCCTCATATCAGGGAGAGCATATCATAGTTGTCTTTCTCCAACTGACTTATTTTGCTCAGCATAATACCCTCTAGTTCCATCTACATTGTTGCAAATGGCAAGATTTCATTTCTTTTGATGGCTGCATAGTATTCTATTGAATATATATACCACTTCTTCTTTATCCATTCATCTTTTGATGGACATCTAGGTTCTTTCTGTAGTTTGGCTATTGTGGACATTGCTGCTATAAACATTTGGGAGCACGTGCCCCTTCAGATCACTGTGTTTGTATCTTTATGGTAAATACCCAGTAGGGCAATTGCTGGATCATAGGGTAGCTCTATTTTCAACTTTTTGAGGAACCTCCATGCTTTTCTCCAGAGTGGTCACAACAGCTTGCATTCCCAACAAGAGTGTAGGAGTGCTCCCCTTTCTCCATATCCTCACCAGCATCTGTCATTTCCTGACTTGTTAATTTTAGATATTTGCAAATATCTTCTCCCATTCTGTCAGTTGTTTTTTGGTTTTGATAACTGTTTCCTTTGCTGTGCAAAAGCTTTTGATCTTGATGAAATCCCAATAGTTCATTTTTGCCCTTGCTTCCCTTGCCTTTGGCGATGTTCCTAGGAAGACATTGCTGCGGCTGAGGTCAAAGAAGTTGCTGCCTGTGTTCTCCTCAAGGATTTTGATGGATTCCTTTCTCACATTGAGGTCCTTCATCCATTTTGAGTCTATTTTCGTGTGTGGTGTAAGAAAATGGTCCAATTTCATTTTTCTGCATGTGGCTTTCCAACTTTTACAGATTGGAGATACTGTCTTTTTTCCATTGGACATTCTTCCCTGCTTTGTCAAAGATTAGTTGACCATTGAGTTGAGGGTCTATTTATGGGCTCTCTGTTCTGTTCCGTTGATCTATGTGTCTGTTTTTGTGCCAGTACCATGCTGTCTTGATGATGACAGCTTTGTAATAGAGCTTGAAGTCTTGAATTGTGATGCCACCACAATTGGCTTTCTTTTTCAATATTCCTTTGGTCTTTTCTGGTTCCATATAAATTTTAGGATCATTTGTTCCATTACTTTAAAACAATGGATGGGATTTTGATAGGGATTTCATTAAATGTGTAGATTGCTTTAGGTAGCATAGACATTATCATAATATTTGTTTTTCCAATCTAGGAGCATGGAACATTTTTCCATTTCTTTGTGTCTTCCTCAATTTCTTTCATGAGTACTTTATAGTTTTCTGAGTATAGATTCTTTGCCTCTTTGGTTAGGTTTATTCCTAGGTGTCTTATGGTTTCGGGTGCAGTTGTAAATGGGATTGACTCCTTAATTTCTCTTTCTTCTGTCTTATTGTTGGTGTAAAGAAATGCAACTGATTTTTGTGCATTGATTTTATATCCTGACACTATACTGAATTCCTGTATAAGTTCTAACAGTTTTGGAGTGGAGTCTTTTGGGTTTTCCTCATATAGTATCATATCATCTGCAAAGAGTGAGAGTTTGACTTCTTCTTTGCTGATTTGGGTGCCTTTAATTTCTTTTTGTTGTCTGATTGCTGAGGCTAGGACTTCTAGTACTATGTTGAATAGCAGTGGCAATAATGGACATCCCTGCTGTGTTTCTGACCTTAGTGGAAAAGCTATCAGTTTTTCTCCATTGAGAATGATATTTTCAGTGGGTTAATTCTTTTTTAAATATTTGGCAGAATTCCCCTGGGAAGCCGTCTGGCCCTGGACTCTTGTTTATTTGGAGATTTTTGATGACTGTTTCAATCTCCTTACTGATTATGGGTATGTTCAGGTTTTCTATTTCTTCCTGGTTCAGTTGTGGTAGTTTATATGTCTCTTGGAATGCATCCATTTCTTCCAGATTGTCAAATTTGTTGGCGTAGAGTTGTTCATAGTATGTTCTTATAATTGTTAGTATTTCTGTGGTGTTGGCTGTGATCTCTCCTCTTTCATTCATGATTTTATTTATTTGGGTCCTTTCTCTTTTCTTTTTGATAAGTCTGGCCAAGGGGTTTATCAATATTATTAATTCTTTCAAAGAACCAGCTCCTAGTTTCATTGACTTTTTCTTTTTCTTTTTTTTTTGGTTTCTATTTCATTGATTCTGCTCTGATCTTTATTATTTCTCTTCTCCTACTGGATTAAGGCTTTCTTTGTTGTTCTTTCTCCATCTCCTTTAGATGTAGGGTTAGGTTGTGTGTTTGAGACCTTTCTTATTTCTTGAGAAAGGCTTATATCACTCTATATTTTCCTCTCAGGACTGCCTTTGCTGTGTCCCACAGATTTTGAGCCGTTGTGTTTTCATTATCATTTGTTTCCATGAATTTTTTTCAATTCTTCTTTAATTGGTTGACCTGGTCAACCAATTCTAAAGAATGACTGGTTGACCCATTCATTCTTTAGAAGGATGCTGTTTAGTCTTCATGTATTTGGGTTCTTTCCAAATTTCCTCTTGTGATTGAGTTCTAGCTTCAGAGCATTGTGGTCTGAAAATGTGCAGGGAATGGTCCCAGTCTTTTGATACCAGTTGAGACCTGATTTATGACCCAGAATGTGATCTATTCTGGAGAATGTTCCATGTGCACTAGAGAAGAATGTGTATTCTGTTGCTTTGGGATGGAATGTTCTGAATATGTACATCTGTGATGTCAATCTGGTCCAGTGTGTCATTTAAGATCTTTATTTCCTTGTTGATATTTTGCTTGGATGATCTCTCCATTTCAGTGAGGGGAGTGTTAAAGTCCCCTACTGATATGGTGTTATTGTTGATGTGTGTCTTTTTTATTATTTTGTTATTAATTGGTTTATATAGTTGGCTGATCCCATGTTAGGGGCATAGATATTTAAAATTGTTAGATCTTCTTGCTGGACAGACCCTTTGAGTATGTTATACTGTCCTTCCTCATATCTTATTATAGTCTTTGCTTTAAATCTAATTAATATGATATAAGGATTGCCACCCCAGCTTTCTTCTGATGTCCATTAGCATGGTAAATTGTTTTTCCTCCCTTTATTTTAAATCTGGGGTTGTCTTTGGGTCTAAAATGAGTTTCTTGTAGGCAGCATATTGATGGGTTTTGTTTTTTTATCCATTCTGATACCCTGTGTCTTTTGATTGGGGCATTTAGCCCATTTAGCCCATTTACATTCAGGGTAACTACTGAGAGATATGAATTTAGTGCCATTGTATTGTCTGTGAGGTGACTGTTACTGTATATTGTCTCTGTTCCTTCCCGGTCTACTACTTATAAGCTCTCTCTTTGCTTAGAGGACCCCTTTCAATATTTCCTGTAGGGTTGGTTTGGTGTTTGCAAATTCTTTCAGTTTTTGTTTTTCCTGGAAGCTTTTTATCTCTAATTCTATTTTCAATGACAGCCTAGCCGAATATAGTATTCTTGGCTGCATGTTTTTCTCGTTTAATGCCTTGAATGTATCACGCCAGTTCTTTCTGGCCTGCCAGGTCTCTGTGGATAAGTCCGCTGCCAATCTAATATTTTTTTTTTTCATGTTTTATTTATTTATTTATTTATTTTTCAAAGAAGTTACAATGTATTTAGGGAGATGAAGTATAAATAAGAAAAAAAGTCAAATAGTACATACTGCAAGCAATATAAATATAGAAGAAATGTCAAGTAGTTAAAAATAGTTGAAGATTGTAAACATGTACAATTATCTTGTCATTTTTTTTTTATTTTTTTTTTTTCAGTTTTTAATTAAGGTTTGTTTTTTTTTTTTATAAACATATATTTTTATCCCCAGGGGTACAGGTCTGTGAATCACCAGGTTTACACACTTCACAGCACTCACCAAAGCACATACCCTCCCCAATGTCCATAATCCCACCCCCTTCTCCCAAACCCCCTCCCCCCGGCAACCCTCAGTTTGTTATGTGAGATTAAGAGTCACTTAT
>NC_081560.1:25295472-25352911 GCF_022355385.1 Mustela nigripes | reverse complement strand
GTTTGCAATCTTTAGATAAGCTATCTAGCTGATCTCCGGCTAGCTGATGCAGTCTCAGCTTGCTACTTCTCCGCCATTTTGACTCCTCCCTCAATCTAATATTTTTACCATTGTATGTTACAGACTTCTTGTCCCAGGCTGCTTTCAGGATTTTCTCTTTGTTGCTAAGACTTGTAATATTTACTATTAGGTGACGGTGTGTGGACCTATTCTTATTGATTTTGAGGGGGCTTCTCTGAACTTCCTGGATTTTGATGCTTGTTCTCTTTGCCATATTAGGGAAATTCTCTGCAATAATTCTCTCCAGTATACCTTCTGCTCCTCTCTCTCTCTCTCTTCTTCTTCTTCTGGAATCCCAATTATTCTAATGTTGTTTCGTCTTATGGTGGCACTTATTTCTCAAATTCTCCCCTCATGGTCCAGTATTTGTTTGTCTCTGTTTTTCTCAGCTTCTTTATTCTCTTTCATTTGGTCTTCTATATCACTAATTCTTTCTTCTGCCTCATTTATCCTAGCAGTAAGAGCCTCCATTTTTTTTTATTGTACCTCATTAATAGGTTTTTTAAAATTTCAACTTGATTAGATTTTAGTTCTTTTATTTCTCCGGAAAGGGCTTTTATCTTTTCGGAGATGGTTTCTCTAATATCTTCCATGCCTTTTTCAAGCCCAGCTAGAACATTGAGAATTGCTATTCTGAACTGTAGATCTGACATATTACCAATGCCTGTATTGATTAAGTCCCTAGCCTTTGGTACTGCCTCTGTTCTTGTTCTTCAGTACCACCTCTTTGTGGTGAGTTTTTCTGACTTGTCATTTTGTCTAGATAAGAATATATGAAGGAGCAAATAAAATACTAAATGGGTGGCAAAGACCCCAGGAAAATGTGCTTTAACCAAATCAGAAGAGACCCTAAATCGTGGGGGGAGAAAGTGGATAAAAAGAAGTTCAGGAAAAAAAAATTAGAAAAAGAAAGCAAATAAAAAATATGAAAAAGAAAAAAAAAGAAATATATATGTATATATACATATATATATATTAGACTGATGACTAGAGCAAGGTCACCCACTTAATTTTGGGAGAATTTTGGTCTCCTAGAAGAAACTACCTCCCAAATTTTAAAGAATGAAAAACATATATTTAGGTAAACACAATAAAGGGATAGAATATGCCTATAAAGATGAAAACATTTTTTTTAACTTCTAAAAAAGGAGTTGATAAAGTAAGTTGGTTGGGAGAATAAAGGAAAAGAAAATGGAGAGAATTTGCTCAGGCTGGAGACTAGAAAAAGCCCAGAGCTAGATTTAGGGCATATTTTGATCTATTAGAAGAAGTAGTACCCCAAATTTTTTAGAAGAAAAAACCCTATGTGTATACAAAAGATAAAGTTAGATAACAATGAAGGATAAAATATGACTATAATAATGAAGGTTCAAAATATATTATCATTTTTTAATGAAAGGTATTGTTAAGATAAACTAGTTAAAAAACGTTAAAAGAGGAAAGGGTAAAAGTTAAAAAAAATTAGCAGAAGAAAAAAAAATTAAAAAAAGTTATTTAACTGCAAGACTAAAGAATCATGGGGAGAAAGTCATGAATTCCATGCTTTGCTTTCTCCTCTGGAATTCCGCTGCTCTCCTTGGTTAGTGAACTTGGTCTTGGCTGGATTTCTCATTGATCTTCTGGGGGGAGGGGCCTGTTGTAGTGATCTCAAGTGTCTTTGCCTGATGCAGAATTGCACCGCCCTTACGGGGCCAGGCTAAGTAATCCCCTCGGGTTCACTTTTGGGAGCTTTTGGTCCCTGAATGCTTTCCGTAGAGTTCCGAAGAATGGGAATGAAAATGGCGGCTTCCCAATCTCTGGCCCGGAGGAGCCTAGAGCCAGGGTCCCACTCCTCATTGCACCCTCAGAGAAAAGCGCTCAATCACTCCTGTCCTTCTGGCTTCTGACCATGCTTGTAGAAAAGCACTCAATCACTCTGGTCTTGCTGGCCTCCTGCCTTGCTCCGAGCTCACCCAGCCTGTGACCAAGCGTCTCTGTCTCTGGCACTCAGCTCCACATGGTGTCTTCGGACCCTGCAGATTCCTGAACTCCCCCAGGGGTGTCTCCCTGAATCTTGTGGGGACCTCACTCACATAGCAGTGGCCTGTGCCATGGCTTATGGTCCAAGGTAACCCCGAGTTGAGAGCTCACTCCTCAGCTCTGTCTCTGTAGTCAGCTTCCCCTCTCTAATACCTGCAAGCTCTGCGACACTCAGACACCCCCGATCCTTCTGTGACCCCACAGGACCTGGTGCCACACTGACCCCACGTGGGCTTCACACTGGTTTAGTCTCTGGAGCAGACTTTTAAAAGTCCTGATATAGTGCTCTGTTGTTCTGCCGCTTGCCAGGAGCCAACCCCTCCCCACTGTGATATATCTTCCCGTGGCTTGGATTCACTTCTCTGCCTGTCCTGCCTTTCAGAAAGTGGTCGATTTTCTGTTTCTAGAATTGTTGCTCTTCTTCTCTTCACTCTCCTGCTGGATTTGTAAGTGTTCGCAGTGGTTTGATAAGCTATCTAGCTGATCTCCTGCTACCTGATGTCATCTCAGCCTGCTACTTCTCCACCATCTTGACCTCTCCCCCTATAATTTTACCTTTTAAGTTTAGCCTCTGATCCAGTTCAAGTTAATTTTGGTGTATGTTCATTTTTCTCTTAGTTGTATAACCAAATACTTCTAGCATGATTTTTTTGAAAAACCTTTTCTTTTACCATTGGATTGCCTTGAGATCTTTGTTGAAAATTAATTGGATATATATCCAATGTTTCTGAATTCTGTCCCATTAATCTATATGTCTCTTCTTTCACTGATATCATGCTTTTTGGTGATTTTACACTTATATTTTGCCTTGAAATTAGGTAATGTAATCAGACCACTGGATACTTCTTTTTCACAACTGCTTTGGCTCTAGTGGGTCATTTATATTTCTATAAGATTTAGAACCATCATTAATGTCTCCAAAAATATCTTTAGTAATGTTGATAGTTATTTCCTTGAATCAATAAAATGAATGATTTTCCCAAAGTATAACAAGGTATGTTCAATTTTAGTGTTTTTTGAGTTAGCAGTGTTCTATAGATTTCAGTGAAGAGATACTGCATGGCTTTTGTGAATTTATTCCTGAGTATCTTATTTCATTTTTCTGTCGTGAATGAAACTTTTAAATTTTATTTTACAATTGTTTTGTGCTAGTTTAAAAAGCATACACTTCTTTTCTTACTAATGGAATATAGATATTCTAACTTTTAATATCCTTTTCTATTACTTGTCAGCTGTATCATACTAGGGTCAATCTTTGTTATTTTTCTTGTTGTGATCATGAGTCTTGTTGTCTGCTTCTTTGCCTACTTTTTAGCAGGGTGCCAATGTAGATTTTCCTTATGGATGCTGGATATTTCTACATGCTATACATATTCTTGAGTCAGCTAATGCTGTCAGTTTCCTCGAAGCAACTTAGAACTTCTAGATCTTCCTTTTAAGGTTTTCAGTGGGAACAGTGCATTATTTTATCTAAGATTTGTTTGCCTTCCCATCTGAGATAAAACCTGTCTGAGTAATATCAGTGTCCCATAAAATGCAAGGTTTTCTAATCTGGCTATTATGAAAAGACATTATTCTTGGTAGTTTGTGAACTGGGATTGTTTTCCCCTTTAATCCTTTCGGGTAACTCCTCTTATTTCAGATAATTCATTATTTTTCAAAAATGTCACTGAATATGGAATTCTCAATTGACATATTTCCTTTTTATTTCAGCACTGCAAAGATATTTTTCACTATCTTTCAACCTCTGAGATATTTGATAAGAGGTAAGTGATCATTGGCATTATATTTCATGTTTATGTAATTTATAATTTTTACATGAATTCTTTTTTTTTTTTATTATTACTCCCCCTTTCCTAAAATCTCTCTGTTTTTTTTCACTTTCCCTAGCTCTCCACTTAAGGTTCCCCTCAAGGTTTTATAACTATATTTTGCTGCAGAATCAGCTTATTAAGAATGTGCATCACATTGGAGGCACTTCCTTAGGGAGATAACAGATACCATATTTACAAATGACATATTTAAAGTGTTTTTTAAAAAAATAAAATAAAGGAATAAAAATAAGTAAAAGGGACTATCAGCCAAGAAATCTTCTACTAAAACTATCATTCAAAAATAAAAGAATAATAAAGACATTAACTGATAAATAAAAACTAAGAGAATCCAGTGTTAGCATATGTGCTCTACTAGAAATACTAATGAAAGTTTTTCAGGCTGAACTGAAAGAAAAATAGTTAATGACTTACATATGCATGGAGGAATAAAGAGAGTGGTAAAGATGATGATGCAAGTAAGTAGTAATGATAGAATATATATAATCTTTGAAACTCTTAGCTTCTCTATTCTCATTTAAAAGATAACTGCATAGGGCGCCTGGGTGGCTCAGTGGGTTAAGCAGCTGCCTTCGGCTCAGGTCATGATCTCAGGGTCCTGGGATCGAGTCCCGCATTGGGCTCTCTGCTCAGCAGGGAGCCTTCTTCCTCCTCTCTCTCTGCCTGCCTCTCTGCCTACTTGTGTTCTGTCAAATAAAAAAAAAAAAAAAAATCTTTAAAAAAAAAATAAAAAAAATAAAAGATAACTGCATAAAGCAGTTACTATAAGACTATCTCAGTGGGCTATGGTGTATAAAGAGGTAGCTAGTTTGGCAAATAGTATTACAAAGGAGGATGGAAGGGAAGGAACTATACTGGAGCAAAGATTCTGTGTATTAATAAAATTAACTTGGTATTAATTGAATGATGTTGTTTTAAATGTTGGAAATTAATTGGAATCCCAATGGCAACTCCCAAGAAGTCCAAAAAATGTAGAGAGGAAACAACACAGGAACTGGAATAATATACTAGAAAACATCTACTTTCAGTAAACCTCTACATAAAAGCCACAGATTGGTAGAATTAGTTTTTAAAAACTTGATTCAATGTATCTTTTCTACAAGAGACAAACTTTAGATTCAAAAAGAGCTGGAATGGTTATCCTAACATCAGATGAAATAGACATTAAGAAAATACTACTACTAGAGAAAGAAGGACGTGACAAAGAGTTCAGTCCATTAAGAAGATGTAACAGTTAATAATAAAAAAAGATATAACAGTTATAGCCACATATGTACAGACATATATAGGGACACCCACATATAGGGACAGACCACAAGATACATGAAGCAAAACTGAGAACTGAAAAATACATAATTAAACAGCATCCTTATATTAAAAAGGGCAAAAGATCTTTAATCAATGATGTAAGTTTCCATATTAAGAAAATAGAAAGAAAAAGAGCAAGTTATACACAAAGCAAACATAGGAAAGGAAATGAAAAACACTAGAATGGAACTAAATAAAACAAGGAAGAGAATAATGATAGAGAAAATAATCAAAACCAAAAGTAGTTGTTCAAAAATATTAACAGATTTGACAAATCTTTTGTTAGACTGATCAAGGAAAAAAAAAAAAAAGACTCGTTACTAAAATAGAAAATGAAAGAACATTAGTCCTGACGTTACAGAAATAGAAAGATTTTAAGGGACTAGTGTCAACAACAGTTTATCAATAAATTAGATAACTTAGATGTCACAGATTTTTCTGTGATGTTTGGCAGGAACAGAGTAGGTATCACTGAGAAGTTGTTGTTGTTGTTTTTTAATCTTGGTAGGCGTCTCTTTTCCTCGTCCTTTGGCTAGATGTAACAGGGTTTTTTTGCTGTTGTTTTCGGTCTGCAGTCAGTTGATATTTCCAGATTGCTGCTTCTTCAGCTCCAGTGCTGAGATATAGGAGATAAAAAGAAACCCCAGGGAACTCACTACTGTGTCATTTCCTGTGTCCCGATGTCCCTAGCTGGTCTGCCTTCTCTTCACACTTGAGATTTTTTTTGTTATGTTATATATATATTCCTTAGGATTTTTTGTTGTTACTAATATATTAAGTATTAAAAATGGGTTAAATAAGTGATGTGGATTAGGGAGTATGCTTACTGTGGTGAGCACTGAGTGTTATATGGAAGTGTTGAAACACTATGTTGTACACCTGAAACTATTATTACACTGTGTGTTAACTAACTGGGTTTTAGATAAAAAGCTTTAAAAAGTATTAAAAATAGAACAAAGCATGTCTCCTTCATCCTCCTGGGAGCATAAACATCCCTGACTTTTAACATAGGGTTAAAATCACCTTTTTGTGTTTTATTATTTTGATTTGCTATTATTAGAATACTTTACCAGTGTCACATTACTTTTTAGAAATTATAAAGAATTTCTGGCCTTAAACATGCTCATTTCTGGTAAAAGAATTATTTGCAATTGACAACGGTCAGTGTCATGTTTAGAGTATCTCTCTAAATGTGTATTAGATAAAGTTTGTTAACTAGTTTATTGAAATCTTATGTATTTTCATAATTTTTAAATTTATTTTTTAATCTGACAATTAGAGTATTATATTAGAATGTCACTGTCAAATTCTAGGTGAATTTGTTTCTTCTTAGAATTCTGTTCTTAATTTTTTGTTATAGATTTCAAGCTTTGTTATTAGGTCAATGTACCATCTTAGTTTTTATTTTTATTTATTTATTTTTTTTAATATAATTTTTTATTTTTTATAAACATGTATTTTTATCCCCAGTGGTACAGGTCTGTGAATCACCAGGTTTACACACTTCACAGCACTCACCAAAGCACATACCCTCCCCAATGTCCATAATACCACCCCCTTCTCCCAAACCCCCTCCCCCCAGCAACCCTCAGTTTGTTTTGTGAGATTAAGAGTCACTTATGGTTTGTCTCCCTCCCAATCCCATCTTCCTTCATTTATTCTTCTCGTACCCACTTAAGCCCCCATGTTGCAACACCACTTCCTCATATCAGGGAGATCATATGATAGTTGTCTTTCTCCGCCTGACTTATTTCGCTAAGCATGATACGCTCTAGTTCCATCCATGTTGTCGCAAATGGCAAGATTTCATTTCTTTTGATGGCTGCATAGTATTCCATTGTGTATATATACCACATCTTCTTGATCCATTCATCTGTTGATGGACATCTAGGTTCTTTCCATAGTTTGGCTATTGTGGACATTGCTGCTATAAACATTCGAGTACACGTGCCCCTTTGGATCACTACGTTTGTATCTTTAGGGTAAATACCCAAGAGTGCAATTGCTGGGTCATAGGGCAGTTCTATTTTCAACATTTTGAGGAACCTCCATGCTTAGTTTTGAAAACTTGTTCCTTTTTTCATTATATAGTATACCATAGTATCGCTCTCATTATTACTTTTACCTGAATATCTATTTCTTCTGATAACAATATTTCTTTAACAAATTTCTTTTGTTTAATAATTATCTGTTATATGTTTACCCATTTAGCTGTTCTTTTATTCTTGGAGTTTTGATTCACTTAATTTTAGTGTTTTCTTGCACTTTTTCATTTTATTTGATTGTGTACATTTGGGTGAATTTGATCCATGTTATGGAAAATTGATATTTTTTTAATTTTTTAAAGATTTTATTTATTTACTTGACAGACAGATCACAAGTAGGCAGAGAGGCAGGCAGAGAGAGAGAGGAGGAAGCAGGCTCCCCATTGAGCAGAAAGCCTGATGCGGGGCTTGATCCCAGGACCCTGAGATCATGACCTGAGCTGAAGGCAGATGCTTTAACCCACTGAGCCACCCAGGCACCCCAGAAAATTGATATATTTAAATTGATTTGCACCACACTTGTTCCGCGTTTTCTGTTTGTCATAAATTGTCTTAACTTTATATTTTCTCATTTTTGACCTTTCATTCGTGTCACAATGTATTTTTCATTTTATAGATTAATTTCCTTTGTAAATGGTTAACTTAACATTCTAACATTGTATATCACTCATAAAATAATTGAAGTTATTAAACATATCTGTCTTCCTCACAAACAAGAAAATGACCTTGGCATGCTTAAACCTCTGACTGAAATAATACCTCCCATATTCCTTATTACTGCCTATAATTTTCTCTCTATTAAACATAAAATAATTTTACATAGTCTCTATTTTTTACAGGAAAATTTTTTTAAGATTAATTTATTTATTTGAGAGAGAGGAGGGGAGGGACAGAGAGAGAGAATCTCAAGCAGACTCACTGCTGAGCACAGAGACTGAATGCAGAGTTTCCTCCCTGGAGCCTAAACCAAGAGTCTGACTGAACCAGGTGCCCCCACAGGATATGTTAGCATGCTTATTTTATTTTACAAATACATTTTTTTTCTTTTTTACAAATTTTTACAAATATATTTTTCAGACTCTGTATAGATAGCCGAAGCACCATTTTATTCTGAAGTCTAGTTCAGGTGCTTGTCACACATGTCACACATGTTACCCATGTCACCTAAACAGTGAACATCTAGCCTCTGCTGGGTTTAGATCTGCAACTTTATATCTATAGATGGTATGAAACACGAGCACCTATGCCACCTCTCCAAACGTGTTCTGATCTACTTCTGCTTTAGTCTCCTCATTTGCATCTCTTGTTTTTCAGTTATGGCTTTATGCTTTTATCTTGTTCACAGTAAATTTTTTTTTTTCATGTTGCTGGCCCATGGTCGATGGGGCTTCTTTCTGAAATCATACTACCATTAAAGGGAATTTGAGAATTTTATTGTCACTCTGCCATTCTCCTTTTAACTAGGGCTACTTGAGTCACCTGGGATACTGTTAAGATTTAGTAGATCTGGGTGGAGCCTAGGATTTCTGCACTTCTAGCAAGCTCCCAGGTTTTGCCATGCTGCTGATCCGTGGAACACACTTTGAGTAATAAAGCTTTAAATATCTATGCCGTTTTCTCACAGTAATGAGATTGATGATTACAGCATTCTGCTTACTTTGATCAGGTTTGACCAAGAGCTTATTATAAACTCTTCATTCTTCCAGAGTAGTCATGTTTGCCCCTGCCTTGGAATTAGCCCCTTTAGGAAATAGAATCATCTAAAAATTAATTTTGAGACAGTTGATGATAGGTGAATTTTCATCTCTGTTCTTTTAGCATTTAAATCAAATTAAGCTCACTAAATGATAAAATGTGTCAGCTTACTACTTGTAACCAATCTATACAGATTATCTTGGATAATCAACTGGAAAGTGATATTTGTGGATAAAATATATGTAGTAGTTCATGACCAGTACATGTTCTATAAAAAAGCATTTATTTTTTAATTCTTGACTTCACTAATGTCTTTAATGAGTAAAGTCCTACTTGAGGGAAATAGCATTTATTTGCTTCTATCTATCTATACAACAAAAGTTTATGTGTAAAAGCAGAACTAATTCTAAGGTTTGTAAGATTTTGAGTAATATATCTTTGCTAACACTCTGCAATAATGTGACAATGAAACCAATGGCTGTCATATAAAACCCTTAAAAACTGTTATGTTTCAAAGCACAAATCACCCTTGTCATCTGATTTCCAAAGAAGATGGTTCTCTCAATCCGGAAACATTTGTTTATGTTCCGCTCATTCCTCAAATAACTGAAGGCTGTCCTGCATTTTTATTTATCTTATTTATGTGGTAGGGTCATAATAACGAAGTTCTTATTTTTTTTTTTTAAGATTTTATTTATTTATTTCAGAGAGAGAGAGAGGGAACACAAGTAGGCAGGCGGGGGGCGGAGGAAAGTAGACTCCCCGCTGAGCAGAGACCCCCCCCCCCCATGCCGGGCTCAATCCCAGGACTCTGAGATCATGACCTGAGCTGAAAGCAGAGGCTTAACCCACTGAGCCACCCAGGCACCCCAACAATGAAGGTCTTATTAAGGGAACTATATTTTAAATCCTAAAATGACTGCTGAACAGAATGGAATCAGTAAAGTTGTGACTGCTTACATTTCACGCACATTGTACCCTGGGAAAAACTGCTGCCAGGTGGCTAGTAAATGGTGTTTACATCCTAACTTTATTATAGAAACTAAAGTATATTAATTCATGAGTAAGAGTAACAATTTTTAGCATATTTTCTGTTTCTACTAGGAAGAGTCCAAATTTTCCTAAGGAATAATATTTTACATAATAAAATGGCCTTGAGGAGTTCCACCAATGTCATTTATAGACACAAACAAGTCTTCCTTCAGCATTAGTCATACAGTGACATTGAAAACTCTTTGGCTTATATAAACATATTCATTGTATTCATTAAAGTAAAATTCCATTCCCTTTTCCTTTCATTTCCATATGTCTCCATTCCACTACCAAGTCAGTGATGCAGCACAAGAATCTTGCCCCAAACACACATTTGCTTATTTTGGATCCTTTCTTACAGTGTGTCATAGAACAGCTGGTCAAGTATAGCTACCTTCTGTGGCTATAATTCTAGTGCTGGGGGATAGTTCCTTCTATTTTTATAAAAAAGGAATATTATTTTCTTTTAGAATCCTAGAATAATCTTATATCATTAAATTGTTACTATAAAATAATTGGGGAGATTATAAGAATTAGAATAACATTGCTAGAACAGACTGTAGAACAGATAATGGCATGACAACACTAAAAATGAACTTGCTTTCTCTGCTCAGAATTAGTATTTGTCAGCTGTCATTTTAAAATGGCCAGCTGAAAATTCCACTTACTATTATTTCAAAGAATTAGGATTATTTAATTATAAATACTGCATATGCTGTTGATTCAGAAATAATGCATTAGCATTTCAGTATTTGTGCATAAGAAAGATATTGACAGACTGGAGGTAAGGAGTGAAAGAAAGAAAGACAGAAATGTTATTTGTGAATAGCTGGACCTATTTAAATATTTATTAGAGTCTATTTTAGAATTTTTTCTATTGTGTTTCTTAGCTAAATATAATTGCTAGTTCTATAATTTGCTAGAGGTAATTTTGAGTTTGTTGTACATGGATCAAAATAAATATTTCTAGTACTATCTTGGAAGCTAATTCCTTTGAATCTCACACTTCTGTTGCCTGATTACAGGGCATTTTATTTACACTGAAATTGTGATTTTTCAAAAGCCAGCTATAAAATGCAAATTTTAGAGGAGCAAAAAACAGAATGAAATTAGATAACATTATAAATCAATATCATTTATATTATATAGCAAACAAAATTTGTACTTTCTTTCCAAAGACTTGGTACTTCAAAATACATGCTATTTTAGTATTCTGTTTACTGTTTACAGGACTGTAACAACAGATAATTGCTGAAGTTTATGTTAAGTAGGACAGCTGAAATGATGGCTACCAGCCTCTTAAACTACAGGGCATTTAAAAATGCCTGGGGTTTTGCCTTTTAATAATATTTTTGAGGGCGCCTGGGTGGCTCAGTTTAGCAACTGCCTTCAACTCAGGTCATGATCCCAGGGTCCTGGGATCAAGCAGGGCATCAGGCTTCCTGCTCAGCAGGAAGCTTGCTTCTCCCTCTCCCTCTTCCTCTCTGACTCCCTTTGCTAGAGTTTCCTCTCTTACTGTGTTTCTCTGTCAAATAAATAAATTAAATTAAATTAAATAATAAGAACAATATTTTTAAAAACTGGGCTGTTTTGAAGAGACATACATAATCCTTCTCTATGCTTGGCACACCATGCTAAACCTAATTTAATGAAAAGAGAAAGGAGAGAGGTAGGGATAGTGAAAGGACCACATAAGCCAAAATTCTGTAAAACTCTGTGTGATGCCCCTGGAATAAATCTAGTTGGGAAACCCATGCTCAAGCATGGGCTGAGGAAACAGCCTTTGTTGATTTATGACCATACAGTATACACATAAAAATAACTGAAATATCGTTATAGGACACAGATAAATAAGAGTAGGGATTATTGCACACAGATATTTCTTGGGAAGAATCATGATTAGAGCACTGCAAACAATCCAACATGTTGAACTATAAAAAAATTAAAATTGAATCAAAAGCATCAGAGTAGGCAGCATCACAGACTCATTCTTTTTATCTGAAGGTATAAGTTTGGACAAGTTTTGTGAAAATTCTTGAATAAGAGAGTTCTCAAAATGGGTTTCTGGGTACAATATGTCAAGCAATATTTATAATATCACCAAACTTGTCATAGAAGTTTTGTAGGAAAAAGTCTTTCAGTGAAGAATGGTTTCCTCCCAGGCGTTAGAAATGAAAATCAGAAATGCAATAATTAAGGACCCCAAATCAGGGGTTCCTTATTCTCTTTTTGTTTCACTTCTTTGGAGGTAAGAAAAAAGGAAAATAATTTGAAAAAATGAAAAGAGAAAAGAATAGCAGAGGAAGGCATAAAGAATAGTAGTTTGTTTTCCCTTATAGAAATGGGAAAGTGGGAACAGTCACCAAAGAGGGCTCTAACTCCGCTTCAAGCAATCAGTCTGGGGGAAAATGAGTCAGGATAGATTTCCCATAATATATTCCAAATTTTGGAACCGTTTTATAGATTTATCTACTTAAATAAATGTTTTGATGATCTTTCCACTACAGTAAACACAATTACTTTAATATCTTTTTAACTGTAGAGCTTTTCTGTTCAGTATGATAGCCACTAGCCATGTATTGCTTTTAAGTACTTTGAATGTAGCTGGTCTGAACTGAGAGGTATAATTGTAAAATGCTCCATTTCAAAGACTCAGTATGCAAAATGTAAAATATCTTATTAACATTTTATCTTGATTACATGGTAAAATCATATTTTCAATATATCAGGTTAAATAGAATACATTAAAATTAATTTTACCTGTTTATTTGAGTTTTATGACGTGGTAATAGAAAGTTTAAAATTACACACATGGCTAACATATATGGCACCAGTTATATTTGTTTTGGACAGTGCTGGCATTCTGACCAAGATTGTCACATACATAAGTGGACCCATACCCAAAATCTGAGCAAATTCAGTTCCTTTTTAGAGACTTGTGACATAGCCGTGCATACGCATTCACCTCTCAGGGACTGGGACAATTCTCTTTTCAAACCAATAAAGATATTAACAAATAATTACTTATTTTCTCAGTGTGAGAAAGGTACTATTAAGCAATTGGGATAGTAGGGGACAAAGAAAGACACAGACATTCCAGTTACAAGTATGTATTTTAGAGGAGAAGATAGAAAGTAAACAACATTAGTTATAGAAATCAGCTGAGTTAGGTACTAGGGAGAAGTGTGGTGTCTTTTGCTCTGGATATGTGGGGGACCTGACCTAGTCAACATGTCTCTCCTGTTACCAGGTACACCACTGTGAACATAAAAGATGGTATTTTTAAAATGTAAACAAACAAAGAGATTATTTTATTTTTAATATTACCATAAAATTCTGTTTAGCCAGTGAGTTATGTTTTTAACTTACTATATCATATTTCAGGAATTTTAAAAGCATAAAGAATTTAAAAACATACTTTTAAAATACTGTATCTCAAAGACAACTGTATATAGCTAAGGCTTAATAGATTCTGATTTTGTCTATGAATAGTGACTATACATTCTAGAAAATAAATGATCTCATTATATTTCTTTATAAATAGGTACTCTCCTTACACTAAAATTGAACTACCTTTCAAGTAAAAATCAGAGACACTTTGTCTAGGAAAGTGTATCATGGATTCGTTTGCTGAGATTGATAGAACTGCTGTGTTAGTATACTACATTCATTTTAGTTTTGCAAAGTGTATTTAAGTATGCATTGCTAATGAGGGACAACACCACATTGGAAAGATCATGTGTTTTGATTTAATATCAATAAACCTTGTACCATGTCTGTTAATGTGTGTTTTAAATGTTGTCTGTTGGCTTTTGTTTCCAAATGTTATGACCCTTTTGCCTCTATCCAACTAATGTAGTCACTTGTCTTCAGAAACCCTGAAGACTTTTATCTGTATAGACTTTTTTTATAGGTGTGCTTTTATCATATATTATATTTGTATATTGACTTAACCATTCAAACTATAATATGCACGAACTGGCAGTTTGTGAGCTTCATAATAAATCAGTGTCTTAATATATATCATTATAGTATAGAAACATGGTTTTCAGTACATGTTTATTGCATAAATTATTGAAGATTCATTCATTTAAAATGCTAAAACTTTACTTTTTAGCAGATATTTTATAGGCTGCTAGGAAGTAGTTCTAAAAGTAAAATAAGAAACAAAAGTATAAAATTTCAGTGATGTAAAAAGGTTTATGTAGTCAGTGTATATGAAAGAATTAATAAATATAGATATCATCGATATGTTTAATACAAAATATATATTTATATTAGGACTTATAGGAAAATGAGGAGCTAAGTGTGTTCTCTTGTGTGCTAGGCTGATTCTTTGTCTTCTAGAGAATAGGAAGTTTTTAGTAATTTTATTGATCTGGGTTATAGCAAATAACTTTTAAAACATATTGTTACACAGCAGTTACTAAAGGTATATGCATAAATTAAAACTTTATTTGATGCTGAAGTAATGTTATTCTGGACATGTCTGTAAGTGTCTTATAGAGCACAATAGAAATAATCCTTAAAAAGTCAATGAATTAACCAAAAATTTATTGAAAGAATTTGCTGCTTCTAATTGATTAATTGGGTTCTAGTTTTCAGAAAAATGAAGGAAATATCTCCATTTCTCTTAGAAAGTAAGAGAACTCACTAATTATTCCGAAATAAAAATATAAATTGTTAAGTTGCAGAAGTTTAGAGGGACTTTTAACTCAGTATTTTTGCTATATTTTTTAATAGCAAGGAAAGCATGTGAAGAGCTTGAAGGTAAAAGTTTAGACTTGGAAAGAGATAGAAGTTAAAAAGTGGACATCCAGAAAGGTATAAGTTTGCAAGAAAAGTATTCTTTCTTAGTGGGAAGTTACCTTCCCGTTACTTATTTTCTTAATTTTTATTGAAGAAGACTTTTCTTCTTTTATTTCTATTCTGCTCCAATTTACTGATTTAACAAATATATAATGAGGAGCTAGTTCAGTAACTAACATGGGCGCTTGAGATGTGTCAGACACAAGGTAAAATGTCCTATCACTTAATAGTCAAACAAATCGTATAAGTACAGATACCCCTCCCCTGCCTTACAGAGATTAGGATGCTAAATTCCAGAGAGATTAAATAACTTGCATGTGGTCCCATGATAGTAGTAGAAATGAGACTGAAAGAATCATTTTACCCCAAAGCTCTCATTCTCAGATGTTACAGAGGTAAAAACTTTCAGGCATTGAACTGGAAGCTGGGTCTATAATGTCTTTATCTGTTTATTTTTTGCCTCCCTTCACCCAGAGGTAAATTCTAGATTCCCAATGCTTAAAATAATGACTCACCATGTAGACAGTGTGAAATAGATATTTGTTGAATTAAAGAAAAAAGGGGAGAAGTGGGGGGAGGGAAGGAAAGAGGGGGAGGGTAGCAAAGAGGGGAGATAAGAAAGAAGGGACAGGAAGGAGGTAAAGGGGGAGCAAAGAAGGGAAGGAAAGAAGGAAAGGTTCTGAATGAGATATGTCTGAATGTTCCCTCCTCTCTTCTATTTGTTTTATTCTCTCTGCCTCACTAAGTATCACGGGCCTGGCAAGGGACTACCTATTATTTTGTCTTATTTTGTTTTATATGTCTGTGAGATGCGCAGCTTGAGCACTTTGAAATTTTTTATCTGACCATTTCATCCTCACATAAAAGTAGACTCTCAAAAAAAAAAAAATAGACTCTCATTATTAAGAAGATACAATCCTAGCATTAATAGTGACTTGCAGACAAATCACTTAACAGTTTGGTTCTATTATCTCATTCCTCTCAACCCACATCAGTGGTTTCAGTGAGTTCAAGATTCTGAACTCTCCTAGCTATTGCAAAATGATGACACATACTTTGATATCCATATGATATTCCTCTGCTTTGAATGTCATTTTCTGTCCTTTTTGCCTGAAAAGCTTCTGCTCACCCTTCAGTTAGTTATCACCTTCCTTGGAAACCTCACAGTAGTGTGCTGCACACGCAGCTGTCTGCTCTGGAGACCCTTACATAGCTGCCGTCCTCATGCTTTTATCCTTTCACACATTGTATTATAGGAATTGTTGACGTGTACTAGATGAAAAGTCTAAAATATTGAGGATCATGTTTGCTTCATCTTTAAAAATTCCATAGCTGAATTCTTGACACATGGTGTATATGGATTCAGTATATTTTTGTCAATTGTATGAATAAATTGTCTACAGGATTTCAAAATGGGCAAAATAGGATGCATTGTAAAAGTCCTGCTAGGGTCCTACTTAACAAATCATCATTTATCATGAAACCCAAATGACAGGGAAAAACGGGCCTACCTTTTTTTTTTTTTAAAAAAAGAGACAAAACTTACTGTAATGAATGTTAAATAAGACTATAAGTATTATTCAACAAAGCCCTATTGTAGTAAATTTTGTTTTCTAACACTGGAAGAATTTTTTATATCTCTCACATATACTTATATATGCTATTTATGCCAGGGATGTTGTGCTCATTTATTTATTCATTCTTCAATTTATTAAACATTGTCATTGGGTGACAATGTGTTAGGTGTGAAATAAAAACCATATCAGATATTGCTCTTCTGTGTTAGAAGGCCTTGAATCTGGTGTGAGTGGAGTAAAAGTTTTGTGTGGCTGTAATGGGGTGAGCAAAGGTGTGAATAAAAGGAGTGTGAAAATTGCTGAGAGTAGATTTTAAGCACTTTCAAACAACAACAAAATAGGAGCTAACTTTGTGAGGTAATGAAAGTGTTTATTATCTTGATCTTGGTATAACCATGCTACAGCTTGTATGTATATCAAATGTATAAAATGTACAAAGATGTACATTCTAAGTATTCGGAATCATATATGTCAATTTGGGAGGAAAATTGAGTTTGGAGGGGAAAATGTTTGGGAGGAAAAAGATCTGTAGAAAATCCTGAACACTGGTAATTAAACTAGTAAGTAAAGCATTAAAAAAAATGTGTGGATATGTCTGTAGAACTAAACCATGAATGATTATTTTATGAGTAATGTACGTGATTTAGTTTTTTACCCCTAATAATAGCAAAATAATCAGGTATTTTAAGCATGTTGGTGGCAGTTCATTTTTTAAAAGAGGTATTTGTTTGGATAATGAATATGAATTAATGAACACTGAAACTTTGAGAACAGTTAGATATTAACAGTAATCTAGGCAAGCAGGTTGATGGTTTTGACTAATGATATGGCAATGAAGAAGGAAAGAAGTAAGATTTAGGAGATAGAATTGCCAGAATGTAGTGGTAGATTGGATGCAAAGTATATAAGAGAAAGTCAGTTGTTTAAGAATATGGTAATTAACGTGGAATTAGAAGAAAGGAGGGAGAGTATCAGTTGCACCAAATTTTAAACTAAATTAACTTTATAAGATATATAAATAAATATTATAGCAGCAAGTAGAATTTAAAAATGTTTTTGTTGATGCATATAGTAATAAGCATCAATTTAGTGATTATCACTTGATTAACTTTTGATTGTGTTCTTAAATTTTGCCAAGACCAGTTCCACCATAACCTAATTAGAGCTATCTGCAGTTAATATCTAAATTTTCCTTGCCTTGGAATTCATTTTGGCTGACTGTTTTGTTCCCCAACAGTCAATGGAGTTGGAAAAATACTCTTCTGCTGCCTTAAGCTAGAAGGCAAAAATGCCTGGAGATTATGAGACCTCTTGATGTTTAACTGTCATTTTTCCATGGCATAACCTCACTATGTTGTGTGAGGAAAGTATTCCAGATACAATCATTAAAACTCTCTAGTGCTTATGACCCTCAACCATCCCACTAAGCTGTGCCATATTCATGAAATAATGTGCAGTTTGTAAGCTTGTATCTATACTTGTGATACTATATCCAGTCTGTAAGCAAGTCTGACTCTTATCTTCACCATATGCACCTTTCAGCATTGCCACTCTGATGCCCCTAAATAACGTGTTTGAATTAAGCAACTCCCTCAACCCTCAGCTCTCACTAGCAGCCAGTCAGTTATTGGAATGTGGATGCCAGAAATCGAAGAAGAATTTAGCATTCTCCATGAACTCATTCATTTTATTTTTTTAATTTTTCTTTTTTATTTTTTTCCTATTTTTTTCCATTGTGGCAAAATACACATAACATAAAGTTGACCATCTTAACTATTTTTAGCACTGACACATTCATAATGTGCAGCCCTTACCATCACCACTCTCTAACTCTTTCATCTAGTAAAACTCTTGAAATTTGAAAGTTTCAGCATCTTGAAACATCTTGAAATTCTCCATCTGTTAAACAGTACCCTGCCCCTCTTTCCCCACAAAGTCCCTGGAAATCATCATTCTGCTTTCTGGCCTCTATAGTTTTGACTGTGCTACATAGCTCATATAAATGGAATCATATGGTATTTGTCTTTTTTTGTTAGTGGCTTGTTTCACTCACTGTAATTGGTTTGCTTATTTTAGACTGCTTTATGATGCAGAAGAAAAGGCTGCCACTGTAGCACCTAATTGTCACACTAAAATTCTGTCTGCCCTCTGTCCCTTCAGTCATACCCTTTGAAATAGGAGACCTTGCACTGTCTACACTTTTCCCAGGAAACTTAAATAAATGAAAATTCTCCTACTGCTTCAAGTTCTTCAGCTATATAGTATGCCTCTTTTTCAATATTCCTTTGGTGATTTTGTGACTTCTCGGTGGCTAATTTTTTTATGTCAGCAAGAGAAGATTAGAATTATTTAGCAGATTTGTCATGGTTACAGTATTCCACATAAAATTTTAGTATTTTGGTACCTTTACACAATTAATATTTTTGCTTGTATTTTTTATAAACATAATTTAGGATTAGTCAGGAAGCAACATTTTTGGATTAAAACATCATTTCAGAAAACAGAATTACATGTGCTTGATGATGTTGTAAATGTTAATTCCAGTTTTACATAAATCTAAAATGTTTGATAGATTTTCAACTTTACCTTATCTTGTTCTGCCTTGATTGTGGGAGTGGAGATATCTGTTGCATGGCATTTAAAGTTCAAGAGAACTGATTGTAGATTGAAAAGATTAACCCCAAAATAATGCTGCCGTTACTATTACCTGGCATTTTTAGTAGATTGGCCTTTCAGATTCTGAAATATTTTAATCTCCCTGTAAGACTGATTGCATTTGAATAAGGTGGCCCTGAAATTATTGTATGGTAATTAGAAACATGCTTGTGGTTTAAATTGGCAAATCACTGTGTATTATTAACTGCTGCTCTGTTTGTTATGTGAATACTTCAGGTTGCTGCCTTGTGCAATGTATGAATTGCTAAAGGGATAAATAATTTACTTTCAAGGCAGTTGGCTGCCACTATCTAGGTTAACTCCATGTTTCATAAAAATATTGCGATATCTTAGCTGATTTTTTGAATTCTTTGATCTTGTCAGCACTTTCTTAAGTTAAGCATTTAGTTTAATTCTTATCTTAATCTGTCTACAAAAGTTCAGAAAATTATTATCCCTGAACAGTTTGTGAAGAATAGGTATTGACTGTTCTTTAAATATTTGGTAGATTTCCCCTGTGAGACCATCTGGCTCTGGACTTTTGTTTGTTGGGAGATTTGGGATTGCTTATATAATTTCTCTGCTCTTATGGGTCTGTTCAAGTTTTCTCTTTCCTCCTGTTTCACTTTTGGTTGTTTACATGTTTCTAGGAATGTATCTGTTTCTTCCAGATAACCGAATTTGTTGGGTATATAATTTTTCACAATATTCTTTTATAATTATTTGCATTTCTGTGGTGTTGTTTGTGATCTCTCTCATTCATGATTTTATTTGAGACCTTTCTCTTTTTGATAAGTCTGGCTAGGAGTTTATCAATTCTATTAATTCTTTCAAAGAACCAGCTCCTGTTTTCATTGATCTGTTCTACTGGGTTTTTTTCTATATCATTTATTTCTGCTCTAATCTTTATTATCTCCCTTCTTTTGCTGTCTTTAGGCTTTATTTGCTATTCCTTTTTTAGCTCCTTTAGGTATAAGGCTAGGGTTGTATATTTGAGATTTTTCTTGCTTTTTGGGGTAAGACTGTAATGCTATATAGTTCCTCTTATGACAGCTTTTTCTATATCCCAAAGATTTTGGATTGTCATGTTTTCATTTTCAAGTGAAAATGAAATTTCATGTATTTTTAAATTTCTTTTTAATTTCCTGGTTGACCCATTCATTCTTTAGTAGGACGTTCTTTAACATCCATGTATTTGTAGTCTTCCGAATTTTTTTTCTAGTGGTTGACTTCTAGTTTCATAGTGTATTAGATCTTCTTGTTGGCTAGACCTCCTTCTTATGATATAGTACCCTTCTTTATCTCTTGTCATGGTCTTTGGTTCAAAGTCTAGTAAGTATTGCTATCGCAACTTTCATTTTGAATGATATTTATCCATCTCCTCCATCCCCCTTTCAATCTGCAGGTATCTTTAGGTCTAAAATGAGTCTCCTGTAGGGAGCATTTAGATGGGTCTTATTTTTTCATCCATTCTGATCTATAGGTATCTTTTAATTGGAGCATTTAATCCATTTAAATTCAGAGTAATTATTGATAGATACTAAATTAGTGCCACTTTATTATTTGTTTTGGTTTTGTTTCTGCAGATTTTTCTCTGTTGCTTTCTAGTCTTTGTCACTTTCGTTGATTTTCATCACAAGCATTTCTTTCGCAAAGAGCTCCTTTTAATATCTTATAGGACTGATTTAGTGGTTGTGAACTCCTTTAGTTTTTGTTTGTCTAAGAAATTCTCTTTCTCTCCTATTCTGAATAACAGCCTTTCTGGATAGAGTATAATTGGCTGCATACAGCATGTTAAATATATCATGCAACTTTCTTCCTGCCTGCTAAGTTTCTGTGGAGAGATCTGCTACTAACCTTAATTGTCTTCCCTTATAAGTTAAGGATTTATTTTGTCTTGCTACTTTTAGGATTCATTCCTTATCTGTGTTTTCTGCAAATTTTGCTACACTATGTCTTGGTGTTGGCCTGTTTTTATTGATTTTGGTGGGAGTTCTCTGTGGTTCCGGGATATGGATGTCTGTTTCCCTACTTTGAATCTCAGTTATTGCATTTTTTCACTTTGGCCTGACTAGTTTTTAGATGTTTTATCTTTGCAGTAAGGGACTCCCTAATATCTTCTGTGCTTTTCTCAAGCCAAATAGTATCCTTATGGTTGTTGCTTTAAATTCTGAATCATGCATATCACTTATATCAATGTCTATAGCAGCATTATCAATAACAGCCCAATTATGGGAAGAACCCACAGGTCCATTGACTGATGAATTGATAAAGAAGTGGCATGTTTATACAATGGGATATTAAAAAAGAATGAAAAAAAAAGAACGAAATCTTGCCATTTGCAATGATGTAGTTGGAGCTAGAGTCTATCATGCAAAGTGAAATAAGTCAGAGAAAGACAAATACCAGATGATTTCACTCATATGTGGCATTTAAGAAACAAAAGAAATGCATATGGGGGAAAAAAGAGGGACAAACCATACGAGGTTCTTAATTATAGAGAACAAACTCAGGGTAGCTGGAGGGGAGGCGGGTGCGGGATGGGTTAAATGGGTGGTGGGTATTAAGGGGGGCACTTGTTGTGATGAGCTCTGGGTGTTGTATGTAGGTGATGAATTACTAAGTTCTACTCCTGAAACTAATATGCACTGTATGTTAACTAACTGAAATTTAAATAAAAACTTGAAACTCCAAAAAAAAAAAAAAAAAAGAGAGAGAGAGGAAATACACAAACTAAAACTATGTATAGCAAATTATACAACCTCATACACATAGTGTTAAGCAAAAGATGCCAGACACAGATCAGTATATACCTTATTATTTTGTTTATACAAAGTTCAAAAATAGACCAAAGCCCACCTTTGGTGTCCAAAGGCAGATAGTGTGTACCTTGCAAGGGTAGGAGTTTAAATGGCTTGAAATGAGTATAAGAAGAATTTTTGGTGTGCCGGTAATGTCATTTATTAATCAGAGTACTTAGTACACAGGTGTGTATCATTTAGGAAAATTTATTGAGCTGTATATATATATGATGTGGCCTCATTGCTTTTTTAGATATTATGACTCAGTTAAAAGATTCATCCCCTCTCCCTAAAAAAGAGAAAATTGATATATCAGAAAGTAACAATAGTCACTGTAGGAAGCTCAAATAAATCCAGCCTCTCTTGAGATGACTTAGTAAGACAGAAATTTATTAGTATTATAAAAATGTGAAGAATAATTAACAATTTGACCTAATTTATCTATCTTCCTTTCTCCCTGTCTCTTTCTCTTTTTTCCTTCTATCTACACCATTTGAGTTTTCTAAAGAAAACAAAACCAATAGGATATATAAGCATATACATATTATAGATATGTATGACAATACATATATACATGTATACATAGATATACACACATACACATATACACAGAAATATTGATTATAAGGAATTGGCTCATGCTGTTATGGAGTCTGAGAGTTCTCACAGTCTGCTCTTGACAAGTTGGAACATCAAGAAAGCCAGTGAGATATCCCATGCCAAGTCTGAAATCTTGAGAACCAGGAGAACTGATGCTGTTAAGACCCAGTCTGAGGACAGAAGAGTAATGAATGAGTCAGGCAGAGAGAACAGATTATATAAATATATAATATATAGTATGTATATTTTCACTTTACTTGATAATAACCCTGGCATTTTTTGAGACATCTTTTTAATCAGTAATTTACTGTTCAGCAATGTCAAATTTGTTACTTCTTTCCCATATTGGGTTTCTAATTTTGGTTATTATATATTAAAATCTTAGATATTTTGTCTTCAAAAAAACTTCTTGTTCAATTTTTAGAAATCATGACTTTTCATTATAATTTCAATACCTCCTTTATATTTTAAGAATACTATAAGGAAACTAATATTCTATAAGTAATAATTATCATTATTATCATCTTTTAGCAGTCTGGCTCATTAACGTGTTCAATGATTTTTTAAAATATTGTGTCCTCGTATTATTTCATTTTTAATTGGTAGGAGTTTCTGGAGGTTGTCATTTGAAGATCATTTTTTCAGTATATTTGTTTCCATTCAGCACCAAAGATAACTACTGATTCAGGGCTACACCAAAATAAAATATTAACTAGTGTGTTTTGAACCACACAAGTAATATAGATTCAGGTTCATATGGGCATATGATTAGGTATTCTTAAGGGATGATTATTTTATTTTGTTCTACTGTAAGTAGAATTTGAGAAAGACATGTGTTCTTACTCTGTTTAGGATGATTTTTCTCTGCAAAGTGCTATCCTTCGGGGTTCCAAGTTTCATGAGGGTAGAAGTGGAGTATCTGTCTAATATGACCCTAAAGTGTTGGCAGTATTCAAGCTATGTCTCTTGTACTCTAAACCAAACACCAATTAAAACCCAGGCTTTATCCTACCAGATACCCCCAAGGAAAATGCCAGGGGCATAGCTCACCTCTCTTTTTGTAATAAAGCTTTCTTAACACTTGTGTAATTGATTTTCCTGCCATTCCAACCATGGAATAGAAAATTCTAACATTTTATGGAGAAATTATTCAGTAGGTTGGATCAAGAGGGTTTCCTCAGAAAATTCAGTCAGCATTTGCTACAAATTTAAGCAAGTAGTCTTTTTAAATTTTTTAAAATGTGATTATTTTACCTAGGTGAGTAAAATCTTTCAGTAGATCACTTTGATTTTAGGATGAATTATGAAGTACTAAACCTGGTGTCTAAACCCATTTCTCCTACTTAATCTCATGACATCCCAACTCATGCCCATGACATCAGTAAGTTTGACTTACACACTTGCATTACTCAACATATGCCCTGGTCTCTCTGTCCTCCATGACTGTGCTTTGGCAATAATGCCTAATAAAATGCCCTAAAATATTAACTGGTTGCTTAGGAAAGCTTGTATTTATTTATTTTTTTAATGAATGGATTTGCATATCACCTTCAGTTTGGGCAGATTTTGATGCTGGATTTAGAGAAACTTGAGCTAACTTCAGGCTTTAGATTTAGACAGTTCTCTATTTGTCTTCATTCTGAGCATTAGACTAAAGGAGAAATGGCTCCTGGAGCACTTCTTTTTTCTTGCTTGTAGTCAGAAACTCAAGAGAAGAGAGCAGGAATGCACAAAGTTTCTTAAGGCCATGGCTCAGAACTGGCATGTTTTCCTATTTCTGCCTACAAGCAGACACATGGTCAAGCATAAAATCTGGGGTGGGGAAAGGTCCTGCAAACAATGAATTATGGCAGGGGAGGGGTAGGTATATTGTGACAAAATGATACGATTTAACAAATCTCTAAAAAATGACATTATAGCCTTACAATATCCATTAGAAGTATGTAGAAACAAAAAGGGGAAGTATTTACCAGAGTATTAAAACATACATTTATGATATTACTCATTATCTTATCCACAGAGGTAGTGTGTTTAATTTAATTGATTTTATTATGTACTTTATAATAATATATTTTGAAGTTTTAGAAATTGATTTACTTCAAATTTTTGCAGTTTATATTCTAAATTGTCATATACAACACAATGACAATCATCAATGTGTTATTTCATATTACCCTTGCTCCAAAATCATTTTTTCTATTCCATATTGTTTGTAAAATCTTCCTTTCTTATTTTCAGTTTTTCTAAACCTGAATATTAATCTACCATGGGATTTCTCATCATTCTCTTTTTATTTTTTAGCTTCTGATGTTTTATTAAATATAGTTTTTGGGGTAAACCAAAATTAAAAAGGAATATAACACAGTATATATCAAGATCAATGTCTGGATATTTATTTATTAAAGGAGCTTCAATGCTATGTAAAGAATACTTGATTGTATTTCATAGGTATTGTGATAATTGCTTTGACAATGTTAGACTAATATCTGTCAGTTAAAAAAAACATTAGTTGCTATATAATGTGTCTCCTCAGAATTCGTATATTGAAGCCCTAATCCCCAAGGTGATTGTATTCGGTGGTGGGACCATTGGGCTATGAGGATAGAACCTTCATGAATGGGATTAGTGCCCTTAAAGGGACATGACAGAGATTTCTCTCTCTGCCAATAATGGATACAGCAATAAGACAGCTATTTGCAAACTAGGGGTCACCAGAATCCAACCATGCTGGCATCTTGATTTTGGATTTCTCAAACTCTAGAATTGTGAGAAATAATTTGTTGCTGTTTAAACCACCTAGGCTTATAGTATTTGCTAAAGCAGCCTGAAGTATGTTGTTTCATTAGAACATAAACCTAAAATTTGTTTTAAGGTAGGTGAAAGAGTTGGCCAGAATTAAATACATTAAATACATGGAAGCCACATTAGGGTTAATTGTTTTTATTTCAGTGTTCAATTAATTAGTCAATTTAGACAACTTTTATTCTAACCAGTTAATTGTTTAAGTTGAGCTAATTAGTTATGCAACTAAGACTGCCATTCAACAGGAATAAAATAGGTGAAACATCTCTGTACAGATATAATCTGAGAGAGATTTTGTCTTCTTGCTGAGAGAATTATATGACATACTGATTTCTTAAAGTATATGCTATTTGCTTTAAACATGTATAGCTACCTCTGAGGCTCTCCTCAGGTCTCTTCATTTTATCTGAGAAAACTATTTCCATCATAAAAATACTACTGAATTATCATGTAAATAGTATGATGAAAAATGTGAGCTATAATCTAATAAAATATTTGGACATTTTTTCAATAAAACTCAGACTGCATTAAGCTCCAAAACAAAATAAAACACAACACATCCTTGTTTAATAGATATTAATTGTGAAGGAAACTTCAATAATAGTAATATACTTTCTACATAATATAGGATCACTTTAGATTCACAGTAGTATGACTATTGTGCCTGTAGCCTAGTGGCAATATTTTATGTCTTCATTATAGCATTGACACTCCTCTTTCACAGAATTTTTCTTGTGTTCTTTAAATTGACACTCCTCTTTCACAGAATTTTTCTTGTGTTCTTTAAATGTCATTAAAGGGAAATATGAATAAATACTTCTAAGAAATTCTGAAAGGAAATAAAGAAAATTAGGACCCCCCCCCCATTTTTTTTCTTTAAAAAGATAACTAAGATGCACTACAAAAAATTAAATTCTTGGGTCCATTTGCTGAAGTCATCAAAGATCTGTCAGTCACATTTGGTGGTCTAATCTCAACAGATTGTGCCTCTCAGAACTATTATGACAGATAATAATTACACAAGCTTTTACCTTTTACCATCTATCTTGAGTAATGGTCACACCCAGCATATGCTATCTTCCAAATAAAGAGCATCATGGAGATACACACACACACACACACACACACACACATACATATATATATATATATATATATATATATATATATATGTTTTTCATAAATGTTTGAATGATTATTTCCCAAAATAAAGATTTCCAAATAATCCAGTATCTAAGGAAGTGTCTACAATAGTTACAAATTTTTCTCCTAAATTTAAGAGTTTTAAATATCCTTCTCAATTGCCTGTTGATAAATACATACTGAATTTTAGCATTGCTGAAGTGATTTCTTAAGTAATTATAATGTTCATAGTTATACAAAAGAATCTGTTAGCTGCCTGAATAGCTTCAAGTTTAAGTTCTAATGAGAAAACAAATTAAATATTAAGAATAAGGGATAATGAAGCATCAGGGTTTTAGAAAGTATCTAATTTTCTCTTCAAATAATATCTTACTGAACATATGTCTTCAAAAGATTTTTAGCATGGATTTTCCTCAACCTCTTGTGTATTTTCTGCAATATCTAGTTACAAAGTGTTCACTCCTTACAAAAAGACATGTAAGGAATATTAGTTACCTTTCTTAAGCAGTGGTATGCTTTAAAGCCTTTTTAGAGTTCTGTTATTCCTTGTAATTAATTTGGTCCAAAGGATGGTAAAATATTTGGCTAATCTAAGCTACAGGACTTCATGTCATTTGGGTTACCTTTATTATGCAGCCCACATATAAGTAAACAAATTAAATTTAAAACAAATATCTTGTCAGAGAGCAAGATAATATATGCACACAAATTTTGCTTGTGACTTTCATCTAAAATCGGACTACAAAGAAGAGCTGAAGAAGCTCCTTTTTTGAAGAAGAAGAAGAGCATCCTTCACCTAAGGGACAGAGGGGAAGGGCCACAATCAGAAAACTTGAAGTAAGGAAGTTAGGCTAAACAATATCTGGAGGCCCAGAAATCAGTGATATGAAGAGCAAAGACTCTACAACCATCGCAAGTACATGTAGCAGAGCTAGAAATCAAGGAGAGACTTCCCACTTTGGAAAGCTTACAGCTCAACTTGGAAGCATAAGCAGATTTTTAGAATTTCATGAGTTTAGATCCCAGATTCTGCTAAAGAAAAAGATGTGAGTTCATATTTAAAATATTTAAAGCCATTGTGAACTGATTCTAGCTGAAAATTAAGTAAGCCCAGAATTAAGTAAACTGCCAATAAATTCTATATAAGAAAGAATATGACAGTTTATGGGGGTAAGTATTGTTTATTTATTTACTTGCAGTGCAATAAAAGCAGTCATAAAAATTATAATGAACATACAAAAAAATCAGGAAAATGTGGACCATGGTTGAGAGCAGCAGTGATCATTATAAACAGATACTAAGATGCCCTAGATGTTGGGATTATCACATCAGATTTAAAATGACTCTAACAAAAAAAGGATTTTGTAGGAAAGTTTTTAGAAAGAATAAAGATATGGGAATTTTTGTAGATATATGTGAACTACATAAAGAACAAATAGGGTATAAATTATACACACACATACTCCCCACATCAGAAAAAAAGAATTAATTGAATTCATTGAATGAGCTTAATCTAAGACTTGATTCAAAAAGGAAAGCATTATTGAAGAGAAAATATACAAGCAGAAATAAAAATATGAAAGAATTAGAAGAAATAGAGAAATATCAAGAATCTGAGAGAAAATATTAAGTGGTCTACCATATATGTAGTTGGAGTCTCAAAAGAACAAAAGTAAGATAATGGGAAAGAAGAAATATTTAGAGAAAATGACCAAAAGAGACTTCAGAAAATTGATTTTAAAAAATCAGCTCAGAGCTTTAAGAAGTTCAGTGAATGCCCCAAGGAGTATAAAGAGATAAATAGAAAATATATAGGCTCACTTGTACATGCAAATAACACACACACATTGCAGCTAAACTGTTAAAAGTTAAAGTCATATTCTTTTTTAAAAGATTTTATTTATTTATTTATTTGTTTGATAGCAAGAGAGGGAATACAAGCCAGTGGGGTGGGGGTGGAAGAGCGGGAAGTAGGCTTCCTGCTGATTAGGGAGCCAGATATGGAGTCTTGATCCCAGGACCCTGGGATCAGGACCCAAGCTGAAGGCAGATGCTTAATGACTGAGCCACCCAGGCACCTCATCAAATCATATTCTTAAAAGGAGAAATCCGAGGAGAAAACCTTTTTTTATATATAGGAGAAAAATAATGCTATGATCAACTTCACACCAGAAATAATAAATAATATTTGAATATGATTTAAATACTAAAGGAGAAATTATAACTCAAAGTAGAATTCTAACTCTAGTTCACTTTCACAAAATCATCCTCAGAGAGACAAAAGCCAAGTAAGGATGTAAGTAATGAATAAATGAAGAATGAATGTAAGAATGTAAAACTGAATGAAGAGCAGAGGAAGTGGAAAATAACTGGTACCATGCAAACGTAGTTGTTTTCTTAGTTTCTTTCAAAGATTAGTAAGTGATTAAAGCAATCATGTTAACATTATAATGTAACATGTATGGCATACATAAAAAAACTAACAAAATAATAGAAGCAGTAAAGCTTGAATAAGTTTTTTTGTACTGGGGATGAAGTAGCATATCGTTTGAAGCTACAGTGTCATAAAAAATCCACATACTAACACGGGGTTAATATCCAAAATATATAAAGAATTTATACAACATAACACATGTAAAAAGCCAAATAATCCAAATTAAAATGGTCAGAAAACATGAACAGATGGCCCTCAGACACGTGAAAAGATGCTCAACATCACCACTAATCATCAGGAAAATGCAAATCAAAACCATGATGAGATATCACCTCATATCTGTCAAAATGGCTAAAATCAAAGAAAAAACAGCAAGTATAGGTGAGGATGTGGAGAAAAAGGAACCCTCATGTACTGTTGGTGGGAACACAATCTGGTGTAGCCACTCTGGAAGACAATATGGAGGTCCCTTAAACAATTAAAATGGAATACCCTATGATCTAGTGATGGTACTCCTGGGTATTTAACCAACAATACAGAAACGCAAACTGGAAAGTGATATATGCACCCCTATACTTTTTGCAGCATTTTTTTACAGTAGTCAAATGATGGAAGCAATCCAAGTGTTCATTGATAAGATGAATGGATAGAGAAAAAGTGGTGTGTATATGTATATGTGTGTCTGTATGCAATGGAATATTATTTAGTCATCAAAAAAGAATGGAATCTTGCCATTTCCAATGACACTGATGGAACTAAAGAGAAAAATACCATATTTCACTCTTATGTGGAATTTAAGAAACAAAATGAATGAGCAAAGGAAGAAAAAAAAGTAAAACTAAGAAATAGAGTCTTAACTCTAGAGAACAAAATGACAGTTACCAGAGGGGATATAGGTGATAGGAATTAAAGAGGACACTTAACATGATGAGCACTGAGTAATTTATAGTCACTATATTATTACTATATAGTCACTATATTACACACCTAAAACTAATATAACTCTGTATGTTAATTATACTAGAATTAAGACAATTTTTTAAAAAAAAATGCATTTGGCAGTATCTATGGAAATCACTAAACACAGGAAAAAGAGACATAATTGAGATATCAGTACACGAGATAAAATCAAATACTTGTCTTTACAATTCACTCACCAGGAGGTAGAAAAGTAAGGACAAAGAACAAATTGCTAAATATCAAACAAAGGAAAAAATGGGGACATCATTTTATGAGGCTGTTTGTGTTCCCACAAAATTCATATGTCAAAAACCTAAACCCAGGGAATAATATTAGGAGGTGGAGACTTTGGGAGGTACTTACTTAGGTCATGAGGGCAGAGCCCTCACGAATGGAATTATTGCTCTTAGAAAAGAGTCCCCACAGAGCTCTCTTGTCCCTTCCACCACGTGAGGACACACTGTGGCCGCCTTTAAAAGTGCCCTCATTTGACCATGTTGTCACCTGATCTTGGATTTATAATCTCTAGAATTGTGAGAAATACGTTTTTGTGTTTATAAGTAATACAGTTTGTGGCATTTTGATATAGGAGCCTGAATAGACTAAGACAGGCCAGCATAATTCATATATCAAAACATGAAAAGTAACACAAGGCAAAAGTTAGAAAACATTATCGCTCTTGAATATAGATAAAAATTTTCTTAAAATATTAGCAAATCAAAATTAACAATAATGAAAAGGTAAGTAAGCTGTGTTATCTCAGAAATTTAAGTTTGGTTCAGTTATTGAAAATTAATAAATGTAATAAATCAAATTAGCAGAATAATTGAGAAATTATGTAATTATCTCAATAACTACCCCCCCAAAAAACTTGAAAAATTCACACCTGTTATATACTGTTATGTAAAAAATAATACAATAACAAAACTGTCAGCAAGACTGGAGTACAGGAGAACCCCCTCAGTCTGATAATGGCTATTTATAAAAAATCTAGTTAACACCCATAAAGTTGGAATATTAAACACTTTCCTCCTAAGTTCAGGGAGATGGCAAGGATATCTGCTCATGCTACTTCTATTAAAAATTTCCTACATATTTTAACCTGTACAATAAGGCAAGATAAACAAAACTGTAAATATTAGAAAGCAAGAGGCTCTTTTCATTTACAGAAGATACTATTTTCAGTGTTTAAAGATTTTCTTTATACAAACTACTAAAATATATAAGGGAGTTAATACGGTCACAAAACAGTATAGAGCAGTCTCTTTTGTTTTTATATATTTTTAATGAAATGTTTTTAAATGTAAAATATGGTAGCATAAAAATCAAATGTATAGGAATAAAATTTTAAATTGAATTTAAAATAAAAATTTTTAATTTGGAAGCTACAAATTGTTACTGAGAGAAATTAATAAAAGATCTAAGTTAATGGGGAGAAGTATCAAGTTGGAGAATTGGAAGAACTGATTGTTAAGGTGACTCTTCCCAAATTTGATATGTAGGTTCTGGTGACATGTTTTTAAGAAACAGACATAATTATATGACTTATGTGGAACTAATAAGGATATAGAATAGCTAATTCAGCTTTTCTTTAAACTGATCAGCTTTCTTTTAAAAAATAAGCTTAAGGACTTAATTATTTAATTTCAAGAATTACTATGAAACTATAGAAATGAGAGTGTTATATTAGTATATAGAATTACATAAGTGTAATTAAGTAGAATGTCCAAAAACAGACTCTCATATATTCAATAAAATGATTTTGACAAAGATGCTAAATCCAATAGAGAAAGAAAAATCTTTTTAACAAATGTTGAAATATTGGATATCCACATTAGAAATAAATGAAAGTCTTCTATAACCCTTCAAAATATCAAAATAAATCATAATAAATCATAAAGCTTTTAGAGGAGAACATAGGAGTTTATTTTATTGGACAACAAGCAAAGAACACAGACTATCAAACAAAATGAAATAAAAAAATTAGTCAACAACAAAAATGTAGATATCTATTCCAGCCAAAGAAACTATTCATAAAATAAATACAAAAAAAACCCAATACTGGTGGACATATATCACAGCATGTATTTATGACTCAAAGTACTTATCCTAAATATATATCATATATACCATATACAAATGAATAATAAAATGATTAATAACAATATAAAATGGATAAAAGGTATGAGTACAGACTTCACAAGTTAATACACGCTAATGACCTCTAAGCAAGTAAAAAGATGCTCAAGATTATCAATATGCACATCTAGATTAAATCCACGATGAAATACTACTCTAATGCACCAGAATGTATGGACCAGAAGTTTTTGACAAAACAAAATGTTGATAAGGATCTTTCATCTCTCCATTGCTGCTTGGAGTATAAAATATTTTAAGTTTCTTATAAAATGAACCCATATCTTCTGTTTAATCTCGTAATTTAATTCCTAGGTACTTACAGAAAAGAAATAAGAATATATGCTCAAGTAAACTTAGAGAAGAATGATAAGCCTTCTTTATAATGCACAAACAGAAACAATCACAATGCCCCAAACCAGAAAAAACAAATCATTTTATATATCTGATAAAATACTAGTAAGCAACAAAACCAAATAAACAATAAAAGCAAATGCATATGAGCTCACATATACAGATACACAGAATATCATTGATGATTCTTGATCAACTGACACATCATAGATTAATCTCAAAAATTTTATGATAAGAGAAAAAAGCCATAAAAAATAAGTACATACTGCATGGATCCAAAGTCAAAATTAATCCATGGTGATTGAAATCAAATAATATGGAGAGGAAAGAGGCACCAGGGATCTTTCTGTGTGAAAAGAACAGACATGTACTACACCTTGTTTGGGGTGATAGCTTCATAGGTCTTTTAAAACTAACCTAAAGAACTGTTTAAAATCCATGCATCTCTTTTATGCATGTAATTAAGAAGCAAATCCTGAATTTCTAAACACATAGAAGGTGAAACAATATAAAGACATACATAGGCAATAGCAAAGTTTCACATTGCTTGGTCACTGCTGATTTGTCAGACAGAATATCAACAAAAATAATGAAACATCTGCTTTGAAGAATGAGTTCTCTTATCTGATACAAAAATACCACGGGATATTGAAACGATATTTTGTATAAAAGCAGTGATAAAAACTGAGCGTCCGCCGACTTGCCCCTGAAACGGATATGTGTAAAAATATTTTCCAACTTATTTATCTGTTATTTAAATAAAATCTGCTTAAAAAGTAAGTGTATTTTATATATTATTAAGTTAATAAGACTAGTTAACCTTCTAAGTCAGTAGAGATTTTTTCAACTGATAAGAGGGTGTGGAAGATGAAACTCCTCTGGTTATTAATTGCTCTGCAATGTGATTTTCTCAACAGGGTGTCTCTTCTAAGTAGCATTCTACCATTTGCAAGCCCTAGGCAATAAATTCTGAAGATGTAATAGCTGCTTGAAAACAGGACTTTTCAAACTGAGAGATGTTATTTATTCTTTCCAGTATTCTGCTATTTATGTGGTTGGCTATGTATCTATCATGCCTTAATTCCTAGGTAATTATACCTTATACCTGATGCTTGAAATCATAATGAACCGAAAACCAGGGTTCTAATGAAATTGGGACCAAACTATTGTGCTAACAAGTAGCGCAGTGGTTGTAAACTATGGCTGCCTATTACAATCAGCAGAGGTTTAAAAATAAGTAAATAAAGAGCCTGCGTTCCATCCCAGAAGAATTTAACTGTGATCTGGGAAGTCATCCTAAGGCATCACTAATTTTTAAAATCTTGTTAGTTGATTTTATTGTGTTACAAGGGTGTAGATTTGATGATAGCAAATACTAAATGTTGATGCCTGAACTGTATCAGAGAATACAATAGGAGAGTAGACAGGTGGGCATAAGAGCCCAATTATTACTAAACCCAGCACAGCTGGGAGCAATAATCAGCTGACAGAGAACCATGATTGGCAGCCTAGAAAAAAAAGTATGGATTACCTTGAGCTACTGAAGGATGAAAACTGAAGAAAGTTATAGTGGTCTATAATTTTATGTACTAAACTTTTTAATTAATGATTTTGCTCTTCTGTATGAAATGATATTTTTAGCATGAGGAATGTTGCAAGTAGTGGTTCTCATTGTACATGAAAATCATCTCTTTTATAAACTGTAAATGAGGTGTTACTCTAGAAGTTCTTTCAAGTTCTTGGTAGAACTCCTGAATCTGCTTTTTAAATCCTATTTATTCTGATGCAGTTGGTCCACAGTGTGTGTTTAGGTAGATAGTAGTCTAAAGCATGAAGATGTTCTAGACAGAATAAATTCTGTGATCTAAAAAGGAAATGAAACCAGTATCAAGGGAAAAAATGTGAAATAAAGAAGAAAGGAAATAAGAAACTCTATCACTTGATCATGTCAAGTCTTTTCATGGAAAAAAATGAGTTCTCTTTATTACAGAAAAATAAGGAGGACTCACAGGCAATGTCAGCTATAAGCAGTAAGAAAATAAGATTACATCTAACATCAGCTGTAGCATTAATATTCTGTGATTCAGTTATCTTTAGGTGATGTGTAGGGTTAGCCATATAATTGGAAAAGCATTTCCTGTTTGTTTATATGTGAGGACCAATTGAATGATTCTAACTCCACATGATTTAATTCGTGATTCAAGAATGTGTTTTGTCTAGTTTCTATGTTAGCAGTGATCAAATGTAGTTGCAGTTCGAATCATTAGGGGGATCTTTCTGAAAACACTCATATTTGGATCTCATGTCTAGGGACAGATCTTGGGCATTGTCAAACTTTTAAAGTTCTTTGGATGACTGTTAACATGCAGCAGATTTTGAGAATGACTGCCTTAAGTTAAAGTTGGCTTATTAACATTATCACTGAACTAACTGAGAATTATGTATTAAGAATTGTTTTAAGGACCTGAACTTCTAAGTGAGTCTCAGCTTCATATACTATTGTCAAATCACTGCATTATGGATAAACTGAATCTTTCTTAGAGAAAAAAAAAAATAGAGTAATTGAAACCAGTACGGAATTATGATTGGAATTTTGCACAATTTACCCCACTTCCCTATTTTTTCTCTGGCCAGTCAAATGAGGCTCCCTGAAACCAATACCAGAGCATATGTTTGTTTCATTTTTCAACAGAAATACTTATATTGACCTACCTAGCACTTCTTTATAAGAAGTTTATAATAAAATATTTCAAAGGCATTCACAGATCCAAAGTCATATGTCAGTGATAAATAATAATTACCCTTTGTGTTTGACTCCCCACTCATTGATCAGACTACAGGTCTATTAGGATCTTATGACTCCAGAGCCTATTCACTTGCCAAATGTTTTAACAGAAGGTATTTTAAGGAAGCGTAATTGCATGTACTCATGCTATTTCATTTTATGGCTATGGCCATAAAAAAATATTTTGTTCCTACAATAATAATAGTATGTTAATCCAAATAGGAGATATATAGATAGATAGATAGATAGATCTATATCGATATTGATATCTATATCTATCTATCGATATATCATTTAAGGAAATAGTTTAATTCAAATATAAGAAGGGAATAAAACTATCTACTACATTAAAATATCACTTCTGAAGCTATTCAAGTAAAAACATCATCTTAATACTTTGTGCAATATTGCAGATATTGTGCTCCTATTTTTATGAAGCCATGATAATAAATACAATTTTGGGGTCACATACAATTTATGCTTTTTCTTTCCTTTTGATTCCAGACCTATTCACTGTAACACCAAGTTTTGGTTTTTGGTGCAGTCTCTACAATGAAATCAAAAGCTTTCAAAGTAATGTGTCGTGTTGAGGCAGTGAGAGCAAGAGACTGGAGCAGAGAGAGAAAGAAGAGAAGTTTGAACTTCATGTACCTCGGTGGCAAATTTCTAGGAACTGTTTGCTCTCCTTTTAAATGAATTCCCAGCTGCCTCACCCCTTGCTGGCATGGACACATTCCCTCGTGTCCTTTATCAGTTGTAAAAATGACTAAACTGGAAAAAGAAAAGAAGTTTTCCAGTAGACCGTTGTAGTGTCTATTTCAAAGTGGACCTCCCTGCCCACTGGTCTTAGAGGTGCTCACAGGAGGACCATTAGGGCAGTCCAGCTGACAAGTTGATCATGGTGTTTCTAGAGTGAAGCAGAGAGCCCAATAAATTCTTACTTGATCTGTAGAAGCAGAGAAGTTTTAGGTCTTGGTCAAATGAACAAAAGTTTTTACCTTGAATCTTAAAAACAAAGAGTCAATCAGTTACCAGATTTGAGTCAATACACAGACCCAGAAGTTCTTGCATGAAGAGGAGGCCAGGTCTCCTTGAGAAAGGACACCAGTACACCACAGATAATTTATACTGTTAATCATTCTCTTAACTTTCCCCAGAGAGGTCTATGACCTTTTGTGGGGGTCACAGTACATGGGGAAAAGAAAATAATCAGTCCTTTTCGGTGACTACTGGATGCTGGCTCTGAAATGACACTAATTCTAGGAGACCCGAAACATCACTGGGATCTGCCAATTAATGCAGGCACTATGGGAGGTCAGGTGGTCAATGTAATCTTATCTCAGGTCTGTTTCACCATGGGCCCAGTGGTTCCACAATCCTGTTGTGGCTATTTACATAGTTTCAGAATGCATAATCAGAATAGATGTACTCAGCAGCATGCAGACTTCCCGCATTGGTTTCCAACTGGTACATCATAGGACTATTATGGTGGAAAAGGCTAAGTGAAGTCCCTAGAACAGTCTTTACTGAGGAATATAGTAAATGAAAGTAATACCATTTTCCTAGAAGGACTGCAGAGATTAGTGACATGAGAAAGGACTTGGAAGTTTGCAGAGGTGGTGATTTCCACCACACCCCCATTCAACTTGCCAATTTGGTCGGCACAGAAAACAGATGGATCTTGGAGAGTTACAGTGGGTTATCATATACTGAACCAGGTAGCGACTCCCAATTGGAGCAGCTATGACAGATGTGGTTTAATTAAGCAAATTAACACACCCCCCGATTACCTGGTATGTAGCTGTTTAGCGGGCAAATGCCTTTTTCTCCATCCCTGTCAGTAAGGTCCACCAGAGGCAGTTTGTTTTCAGGTGGCAAGGCCAAGAAAACACCTTTACTGTCCTATCTCAAGGATACAACAACTCTCCTGCCATACATCATAATTTAGTTTACATGGATCTTTATCTCTTTTCCTTTACATAAGATATCACATTGGTCCAGTCCATTGATGATATTATACTGACTGGAGATAGTGAGCAAGCAGTAGTAACCACTCTAGACTTATTGGTAAGACATTTGAGAGCTGGATGGTAGGAAATAAATATAAGAAAATTAAGGGGACTTCTAACCCAGTGAAATTTCTGGGGGTCCAGTGGTACAGGGCATGCTGAAATATCCCTTTTAAGGTAGAGGGTAAGTTGCTGTATCTGGCCCCTCCTACACCTAAAAAAGTTGTACAAAACTTCATGGGCATCTGTATTTTCTATACAACATAGTCTTCACTTGGATGCACTACTCCAGCCCATTTACTGAACGACTCAAAAAGCTGCTAGTTTTGATTAGAGCCCAGAATAGGACAAGGCTCTGAAACAAGTTCACGCTTCTGAACAAATTGCTCTGCCACTTATGCCATATGACCTAGCAGAGCCAGTGGTGTTTAACCTGTCAGTGGCAGGTAAGGATACTGTTTAGAGCCTTTGGTTGGTCCCTTTAAATGAATCACAGTATAGGTCCATAGGACTTGGGAGCAAAGCCCTGAAATCACCCTCAGATAACTATTCTCCTTTCGAGAAACAGCTGTAGGCTGGGTTTAGTTGCTGGGCCTTGGTTGAGACTAGACCTTTAGCCATTGACCACTGAGTTATTATGTGACTGGAGTTGCCCATTATGAACTAAGTGTTACTTGACCCGCTAAGCTATAGTTGGGTATGCACAGGCAAACTCCATCATAAACAGAAGTGGAATGTATGTGATTAGACCCAAACAGACCCTTAAGGCATAAATAAGATGACATGAAGAAGTGGCTCAGATGTCCATTTTCCCACTCCTGCTACACTGCCTTCTCTCTCCAAGGCTGTATTTATGTCTTCATGGGGACATAAATACAGTTCCTTGTGAGGAAGGCTAGACTCAGGACTGTTTTACCAATGATTCTGTATAATATCCAGGCACCAGTCAAAAGTGGACAGCTCCAGCTCTTTTCTGGAATATCCTTGGAGGACAAGTGGTGAAAGTAAATCCTCCCAATACGCATAACTTCAAGCAGTGCACCTGGTTGTTTATTTTGCTTGGAAGGACAGATAACCGTGTACCAATTTATGTAATATGGCTGGATGGTCAGGGACTTGGAAGGAAAATGATTGGGATATTAGTTACAAGGAATCTTGGATAACATCTGTGAAAGGACAAAAAAATGAAGAATTTGTTTTATATGTGAATGCTCACAAAGTGTGACCTCAGCAGAGGAAGAATTATAATTAGGTGGATAGGATGACATATTCTGTGGATACTAGTCAGCTCGTGAAGAAAGTCATGGTAGCAGGGGTGGAGGGGTTATACATGGGCTCATACATGGACTTCCACTCACCAAGGCCAGTGTGGCTGTGACCACAGCTGAATGCCCACTCTGTCAACAACAAAGACCAACACTGAGTCTCCAGTAAGGCACCATTTCCCAGGGTGATTAGCCAGCTACTTACGACAGGTTCATTATGGTGGACTGCTTCTACTTGGAAGTGGCAGGAATTTTTCTTACTGAAATAGAGACTTCCTGTGGATATGGACTTGCATTCCCTAAATGCAATTCCCTACTTCTGACAAAGCTGACATCCATGGACGTGTAGAATGCATTATCCATTGTCATGGTGTTCCACACAGTATTGCTCCTATACAGCAAAAGAGGTGTGGCAGTTAGCTTTTCTCTTGGAATTCACTGGTCTTACCATGTTCCTCACCCATCTGATGCAGCTGGCTTGATAGAACAATGGAAAAGTCTTTTGAAGACTTGTTGCAATACCGGATAGATGGCAATGCTTTGCAAGCCTGGGGCAGTGTTCTCCAGAAGGGTATGGGTACTCTGAATTAGCAACCAGTATATGGTGCTATTTCTTTCATAGCCAGGAATCACAAGTTCACTAGCAAAATTTTTGCTTTCTATTCCTGGGACCGTATGTTTTCCTGCCCTAAAGATTATGAAGGGAGGAATACTTCCACCAGGAGACAAAACAATGACTCTGCTGAACTGGAAGTTAGGACTGCTGCCCAGCCACTTTGGACTCCTCTTCTTCTCAGTCCACAGGCAAAGGAGAGAGTTGCTGTACTGACTGGGGTGGTTCATCCTGACTACCAAGCGGATATTGGACTTACACTCCACAATAGATGTGAAGAATAGTATGACTGGGGTACAGGAGATCCCTTAGGCTATCTCAGTATTACCATGCCCTGTGAACAAGGTCAGTGGAAACTACAAAAACCCAATCCAGGTGGGACTTCAAATGACTCAGGCTTGTGAAGAATGAAGGTTTGGGTCACCTCACCAGAGAAAAACCATGAGCAGCTGTGGTGCTTTCTGAAGGCAAAAAGAATGAGGAATGAGTACTGGAAGAATGTTGTTACAGATACTAGTTAACAACCACATGACCAGTTATAGAAATGAGGGCTATAATTATCATATATCTCCTTATTTTGTTCTGAACATATTTGGCTAGTTAGATATAAAATATTTTTTCTTGCTCTTATCCACTAATCATATAAAATATATTGAATTGTATACCATAATATTTAACTATTATTAATACTGCATCATAGTATTTAAATTATGGGATATCAAGAATAAACAGCACTCACAGACTTTCCCTTCTCTTCTAGGGAAGTTTTAGTGCACTTCAGTTGTATGCAGAACAGTTGTATTATGTAAGGTGGAATGATGACCTTATTATTGCCGTCATTTAGAGATTAAGTATAGTTTAAGGATATGTGCTGAATTGAGAAGGGGTAAACTTAGTGATAGTTCATTTTATATATCAACTTGGGGGGGCACAGGATGCCCAGGTATCTGGCTAAACATTATGTCTGAGTGTGCTTGTGGGGGTATTTCCTGAAGAGATTAGAATTTCAACTCACAGACTGAGTAAAGTGGATTGCCCTCCCCAGTGTAGATTGGTCTCCCCATTCCAATTCATAGAGGGCCTGAATAGAAAAAAAGGTGGGGGAAGAGAGAATTTGCTCTCTCTCTGTCTCCCTACCACTCTACCTCCCACCATCCCCCCTTTCTCTGTGTCTGTCTCTTTCTCTCTGACTGTATAGTCTAGAATAGCATTTTTTCTTGCCTTCTTTGCTCCTGCTTCTCAGGCCTTCAGATGGAGATGGAATTTATATCATTGGTGTCTGGTTCTCAGGTCTTTGAACTGTACCACCAGCTTTCCTGAGTCTCCAGATTGTTGGAGGCAAGACTGTGGGACTTCACAGCCTCCATAGTCATATGTGCTAGTTCCTTATAACCTCATTTTAGATATATATCTTATTGGTCTCTTTTTTCTGGAGAACTCTAATACAAGTGTGTAACCATTCTTAACTCTTTGATCCTTTGAGTAAAAAAAAAAAAAAAAAGTTCTTATTAAACAGAACAATAGAACAATCTGGGTACCTACAGGTGTGCAGTCGGTTAAGTGTCTGCCTTTGGCTCAGGTCATGAACTCCAGGTCTTGGGATCGAGCCCTGCATGGTGCTTTTTGCTCAGCAAGAAGTCTGCTTCTCTCTCTGTGTGTGTCCCTCTCTCCCTCTGCCTTTTCCCACTGCTCATTCTCTCTCTCTCTCAAATGAATAAATAAAATCTTTAAATAGAACAGTCCTAACAACCTCTTCCTACTAGCTCTTGTCTTGAAGGAACCCCTGCACCATGCTACTGTAAATCATGTTGCTTGCCTTAGAACTAAGAGCTCTCTGACTCCCACTGAGAGACAGGAAAGGAGATATGCTTTCCTTTTGCATTTTCTCCTAATGCATTGTCCCCTAATACAGTGTCAAAGTAGTTATCTGATACTCCCTATTGTTTTTTCTTATTTTGTTTGAATTTTTTATGAATTAACTTGCAATTTTCCATACATTTTCTTTATAGTGTGTTTTCATGAACAACATTCTGAACATTCTAATTATTTTTAAAACATTTTGCTTTAACATTGATATATATTTTTTATTATGAAAATATCATAATTTTCTAAGAAAATAAAATATTCAAAAATGGAATAAATTTATCACCCCTCATTTTATAGAGTTTACTGCTGTGCTGCAACTTAAAGTTAATGTCCCTTATGGTGCTGGGATGCAGACTCAAAGAACCATTATAAATGATGTAACTATTTCAAATAGTCTTTAAGCACAAAATTGTTAGGAAATTAGAGAAGCCAGGGACAATTTTAAATGTGTGGGAGCACAAAAGACCAAAAGTGTCAGTCACGAATGCCATCAAGAGTTATCTTTTAACCAGGAGACTGATGTCATTTATTTTCTCATTTGTGTTTCAGTCTTCTACTGAACCAAGGAGATTTTTATGACCTTCTCAAAACTAGTTTCTTTCATAAATCCAAATCTTATTTCAAAGTTTTACTTTATTACTTCATTTCCTTTCCTTTTTCTAGCAAGTGAACCAAATTCACAGAACTGCTAATGGAACTTTCTGAGGTCTAACGTGAAGTGTGATGAATTTTGTTCAACTCCTGTAACAACAAAAGAAAAATCTGAAAAAAGGGTAGTTTATTGATAAAATAAAACCTAGCTTCCCAAAAATACAGTGCAGATGCAAAAATAATTTAAGAGTCAAAGTAATTCACCTATCTTGGCAATAGGTGAATTACCCACCTTGGGTAGGTGACATTTCACCAAATTCTTGTATCTGGACAGTGAAGGCAGGAGTTTAGGAAATAATACCAATTACTTAAAATATATAATCAACCTAAGTAAAGCATTGGGTTATAAATGGATTTTACTGAATGCAATTCAAGTGTTTGACAGACTAATAGATGTGTTTTCTCAATCTCTCTCTCTCTTTCTTATAGAGTTAGCATACAAGTAACTCTATCAATAGGATGCATATTAGGGGCTTTATTCAAGAACTCAAGATTTCCCTTGATTAAGGAATGGAAGGAGAAGAAAGAGGAAGAATCAGGGACATTGTTCATTTTTCAAATCAAAATTTGTACACTACATCAGAATCACCTGGAGGTTTTGTTAGACCATAGATTGTTGGGTCTCCACCAAAGTTTATGATTCAGTAGGTTTTTCGGATGAAGCCAGAAACTCTGAATATTAAACAAGTTTCCAGGTAATGCTAATATGCTATTCTGGAGATTACATTTTGAGAACCACTGCAATAATATCATGGAAGATAAGTGGAAATTTTCAAGGTGATGAGATGGTCCAAATGTCAAATACAATGGTGTATTCAGAAATAGTAAGTACTGAGAACTGACAATTTAGTTTTCTGTTCTCGTATATTCCATTTCTTTGATTATCCTACAAATGAGTTAGAATTTAGTAAGTTCGATTAATGACATTAATAGCATTTTAAAAAGTTGCAAGTGTATGTGTATGGCTAGGAAATTAATGCAGTAAATATAAATTGATTAAAGGGTTGATGGCAAAGAAAGCTTTGAAATGATAATTAAGGGTTTTTTAGGGTCTTTTATTCTGGGTCTCCCAAGATAATGAAAAAATGATCAATTTTTCCCATGCTATGGTGATAATATAGAGAAAATGTTATCTTCCTAGTACTGGTAAAAATTCCGTTGTAAAGAGAGATGAACTTTATAGCACTTGCCAGAAGCTGCAGGTTAGCACCCACACTTTATGCAGAGGAACTTACTGTAATAAAGGAGCAAGAAGGAGGAAAAGAATAAGGAACTTATATAACTCAATACCCAAAAAACAAATAATTCAGCTAAAAAATGGGCAGAAGATATGAACAGACGTTTTTCCAAAGAAGACATGCAAATGACTAATAGACACATGAAAAGATGCTCAACATCATTCATCATCAAGGAAATACAAAGCAAAACTACAATGAGATACCACCTCACACCTGTCAGGATGGCTAAAATTAATAACACAGGAAAAAACAGTATGGAGTATCCTCGCAAAGTTAAAAATAGAACTACCCTATATTCCAGCAATTGCACGACTAGGTATTTACCCAAAGGATACAGAAATACACAATCAAAGGGATACACACATCCTTGTATTTATAGCAGCATTATCAAATTATGAAAAGAGCCCAAATGTCCATCAACTGATGGACATATATCAATATGGGATATATAGATACAGATATAGATATATGTAGATAGATATAGGTATAATGGAATATTGCTCAGCCATCAAAAAGAATGAAGTCTTGCCATTTGCAATGATGTGGACTGAGCCAGAGAGTATTATGCTAAATGAAATAAGTCAGTAAGAGAAAGACCAATACTATATGGTTTCATTTGTATGTGGAATTTAAGAAACAAAACAGATGGACATGGGGAAAAAAAGAGGCAAACCAGAAAATAGACTCTTAACTGACTCTTAACTGTTGTCTTTTTTTTTTTTAGGGTTATTTTTTTTTAATATAATTTTTTATCTTAACTGTTGTCTTAAGAGAACAACCTGAAGGTTACAGGAGGGGAGGTGAGCAGAGGATAGACTAAATGGTTGTTGGTTATTAATGAGGGAACTTGTGATGAGCAATAAATTCAACATCTGAAACTAATATTGACTATTATATTAACTAACTTGAATTTAAATAAAAACTTGAAAAAAAGAAGGAGGAAAGAAGAGCTGAAGAGGATTGTGAGGAGTAATCTAATGGCCTGGGGCCAGGAAAAGAATCACATCTACTAGAGAGCTTCCAGTTAAATTCTATGGATATGTAATTGTACTTCTCAAATATAAGTTTCAGGTGTTGAATTTAGTGCTCTTCACAACAAGTTATTTTAGAATAGATGTAACTGGTCTTCTCATGGAAGCCAATGAAAGAGCTAACCTGTGCGTGTAGGTTTTAGCAGATTCAAGAACACTTAAAACTGATTAATATTGACATACTAATTCAATAAATTAGCACCTTAAACAACGTCTTGGTTTTCCTAATTTACATGTGATAAAGACTGAAAACTTCTTCACAGTGATCAGAAAGTTCAGTCATCACTATTTTAGCATTTTGCATGAAAAATAAAATTTCTAGTATCTTCAGAAAAATCAGGATATTTTCACTGAAGGGAACCTCATGGAAAACTCTAATTCATTAAAAAAAAAAAATTCTTTATGTTGTATCCAAATCCATCTCTTCCTAACTTTAAACCACTGGCTTTGATCTGTTGTTCCTTCTAAGTTAGCATACATATAATGCAAATCTCTTTTCTCTAACGTTCTTACAGATATTTTATTTGTTTGTGGTTCTGTTTTAATGTCATCTACTCTTTAAGCATCTCGTGTTTATTCAGTCATTCTTTGTGAGGGTTGGCTTCCATTTCATGTAGTAAAGATAACTGAAGTTTGTCACTATAATTGTCACTATTCCTCTTCTCACACTGTGGTGTTGAGAACCAGATGTGTTTCAGACAATGCTAGGTTGTAATCAACATTTTGCCCCCCCCACCGCCTTACCATTATCTATTCCTTTTTTCTCATAACAGAATTTTCTTTGGGGCATCCCCTTGCCCCCAATACCTTTATATATAATTTAGGGGCACTTGAAAACAACTCTGATCACACAGGAACTTACCTGACTCTGTCATAACCAAACAAAGTATAAAATTATCTGGTAATTGTGACTGGTCCAGTATATGCAGTTGATCCAGACTGATCAAATGCAACTTAATTGTGGGGCTCTATGGAAATATTGAAAGGAGAGAGTCTCTTTTCATGACCTTGGAGCTGTGTTGATTTAAGTCTGAGTTGCTAGAGGGAAACCATGTGGAGAAAGTCTGCTTGAAAATGAAACCCACACAAAAGAAAGCAGAGTCAAAAGAGACTAGTTAACACGTCATCCTTAGAGTCTTTGGAGCTCTAGAGGGCAAGTAAGCAGTGCAGCTACAGGAAATCGTGTATTTTCTCTTTCTACTTAAGCCAATTTTGGTTGAATTTTTTTAGTCCTATTTTAAACAAGAGTTAGTAGAATTAGCATAAGTTGAAGAATGCTGGAGGCATACAGCTTGGAGTCCTGCTTCTATCCTAAAATTTTCAGATGGTAAACTTTCAGTGGAGTTCATTAATAATTTCATTCCATCTACTTAGAGACTGGTTGTTACTCAGAGTCTGGGCAGTGAAGCAGTAGCACCAGCCCCCTTACCTTGGAGCTTATTAGAAAGGCAGAAGCTCAGCCTGCCCTCTCCCTATACCTGTTGAATCAGACTCTTCGTTTTGAAAAGATACCCCACAAATTCTGTATGCATATTACCCATTGTTTGGGAATCACTGCTATGGATTTATTAGATCTTGCCTGGCATGCTTCTGTTTGGGGGCTTTCACTCTGGCTATTGCTCCTACCTGGACTAATTTTCCCATAGGTTCCTGCATCTCTAAACCTCTTAGAGGTTTTTCTCAAATTTCCAATGAAAGCTCTTTTTTTCCCTCCCTCCCTCCATGAGAATGTGAATTCCTTGAAGCAGAAAGCTTTTGGTTGCTCTTTTGTGATAACCCCCAAACATCTAATGCAGGTGCCTGATACATAGTATGTAGTAAATATTTGTTGGACTAATTGATCAAATTCTTATACCTGTAAAAGCCACTTCATTGGCATCCACTTACCTCTCAGACATCACCTTATATTACTCTCCCCCTTTTTTTTTTGGCTCTTGTTAAGGTATACTGCTTTCTTTTTTCTTCTTTAAATATGTCAAGCTAGTCCTGTTCAGAGCCTTTCTACTTGCTTTTCCTTTCTCCTGCATATTCTTCCCCCGCCCCCCGCCCCCATACTCCTGCACATTCTGTACCCAGATCTTCATATGTTTTTCTCCTCTTCATCATTCAGGCTACAGATCAAATTTCATCTCCCCCAGAAATGCCTTCTCTGACAGACTTCAGTTAAAGTTACCATCTCTCCAGGAAACCATCCCTCTGTATAATAACCCTGTCCAAAAAAGAGTCACTATTGTATCAATTTAAGTGTTTCATTTTACTATTGAGATATAATTTTACTTTATTGAGATATAATTCACATACCATAGAATTCATCCTTTTAAATAAAGTGTAGTCAATGTGGTCTTTAGTATAATCACAGAAGTGAATAATGATCACTATCAATTTTATTTTTTTTTTTTAAAGATTTTATTTATTTATCAGAGAGAGAGAGGGGGAGAGAGCGAACACAGGCAGACAGAATGGCAGGCAGAGGCAGAGGGAGAAGCAGGCTCCCTGCTGAGCAAGGAGCCCGATGTGGGACTCGATCCCAGGACGCTGGGATCATGACCTGAGCCGAAGGCAGCTGCTTAACCAACTGAGCCACCCAGGCGTCCCTCACTATCAATTTTAGAACATTTTCATTACTCCTAAAAAAACACCTGTTTCATGAGCAGTGCCTCCCTAATTTCCCCTTTCCCAGCCCTAAGCAAACTATTTTTATTTTGATTTGCCTTTTGTGAACATTTTATTTAAATGGAACCATACAATATGCGGTTTTTCATGACCGGCTTCTTTTATGTAATGGAACATTTTTAAGGTTCATCAGTGTTGTTGTGTGTGTCAGTACCTTTCTATCAGTACCTTGTGTTTTTATGGCTACATAATATTCCAGTGTGGATATTCCACATTTTGTTTATCAGTTCTTCAGTTGATGGACATATGGGCTGTTTTTCCTTTTTTCAATATTAAGACTAATACTACTTTGAACATTCTTGTACAAGTTTTTGTGTGAACATAGGTTTTCAGGTCTTGAGGGTTTATACCTAGGAGTAGAATTGCTAGGTCATGTGGTAACTGTATGTTTAATAATTTCAGAAACTGTCAGACGGTTATCCAAATTCTTCAAGCAATGTGTGAGAGTTTCAATTATCATTATTCTCTCTCTTTTTAATTTTAGCCTTCCTAGTATATGTGAGATGGTTTCTCATTGTAGTTTTCCTTTGAATTTCCCTGATGACTAGTGATGTTCAACATTGTTTCATGTGGTTATTGGCCCTTTGTGAATCTTCCTTGGGGCAATGTTTATTTAAATATTTGAAAAATTTTCAAGTGGGTTATTTGTCTTTGTATTATTGAGTTTATATAAGAATATATATATTCTTGCCAGGTACATGACTTGAAAATATTTTTTGTTGTTATGTGCATTGTCCTTAACATTCTTTTTTTCTTTTTTTGTAAAAATTTTATTTATTTATTTGACAGATAGAGATCATAAGTAGGCAGAGAGGCAGGCAGAGAGAGAGGAGGAAGCACGCTCCCTACTGAGCAGAGAGCCCGATGCGGGGCTCAATCCCAGGACCCTGAGATCATGACCTGAGCCGAAGGCAGAGGCCTAACCCACTGAGCCACCCAGGTGCCCCTGTCCTTAACATTCTTGATGGTGTCCTTTGAAATACAAAAGTTTTTGCTTTTGATGAAATCTATTTACCCTTCTGCCATTTGCACTTTTAGTGTTATATATATTTAAAAAATCATTGTTTATTCCTAGGTTATGAAGATCTACCCCTTTGTTTTCTTTTAATAATTTTATAGTTTTAGTTGTAACATTTAAGTCTATGATTAAGTTAATATTTTTGTATTGTATAATGAGGGATCCAATTTCATTTTTTTTGTGCACAGGAAGTGTAAGTGGTGCTGTATTTGCTACTTATTAGTTATATTGAAAGTCTCCTGTACACAGGTGGGAGAAATCGTGGGGTTCTCTTACATTTTCAAAGGCCTTTTGTATTAATGATCTCATTTTATCTTCATAGCAGCTCTGATACTGGTTGTATTATCCATATTTTTACATGTGGGCACTGGACAGAGAGGTTAATTAGTGAGCCCGTGAACACTGACTTACATATGGGGGAGTTGTTTTGTAGCATGTGTTGGCTAGCTTCCAGACTTTTAAATATAAAAGACAGCACAGTGTATATCAGAATAATATGTCACTTGATTCTAAGTTGTTGTATAATCAAATACCCACCATTTTTAATAACATTTTGTATCAGTTTATTTTTTAAAGACTTATAATCCTTAGTTGCGTTAGTAAGATCCATCCAGACTTCAGAAACAAAAAGAATGTGAAACTACTGTCAGCAATTTTCAAAGTCAAAGAAGATAATAGATACTTTTTTTCTGATTGTGACCAAATTGTATATTAATATTTTGCCTTGAATTCACTGGGAAATAGAGAGGAACACTTTTTAGGAGTTCAAACTTTTACTGGATAGTAACACCTATGAAATAAAACAGGAGGAAGCATGACTGGGCAGGCAGAGTCATCGTGCCATTACACAGACATGATGAACTCTCTGTCTGCTCATTGAGGAGCTCTAAAGAAAAATAAAAAATGCCTATTAGAGAAGTCTTGCTTTGGGTGGAAATGACTAGGCCTTTGTGGCACCACCTTGCTTAATCATTAGCTGGTAGCCATCCTTAGAAAAGTGTAACCTTAGCCCAACAATGAGGGCAAATATCAAAAAGCTAACAGCCAGAGACTTCCTGGTACCCACATTCCTAGAAACTGGAATGTAAATGAGAATCTTGAAGGATAATCTGAGTGATGTATGTTCATGTCTGTCACATGACACAGTCTCTCATAAAAATTAGTATTTTTAAGCATATGTAAATCATTAATTTCACTGTGGAATTTGCATATTCTGTATAGTCACAAATACCCAAGCAGTTCATCACAACATATACTCCTTTAATTACAGATAACAAAAATTATCATTTTCTGACAGAGGTTTTCAGCAAACTCAAAATTAAATAGATAGGTGTTTATACATTTACAATCTGATGTTAATTACCTACATGTTTGATCATCTCAACTTTGGTCACAGAACTTAATTTACATTCAGTAGGCCATTTTCCCTAATAAAAATTGGAGACAAAGTAGCAAAAGTTAATGTATTTCTGTGAATCTAAACCATTTCTAATTGTAAGATGCAGCACTATGTACTAAGGAAATGACCAAGTAAGCAATGATACAATTGTATATTATGACATTTATTGTAAGATGTAATGAGATTTCAGAGATATCAACATAAGAAAAAATGCATATTTTGCAGAGCCATAGAAATGTGATCTTTTGTTGTTGTTGTTATCCCGTTGGTGGTTTTGGCTCAAAAAGAACCAGTAATCATTCATTCCTCTGCCTAAAAGAAAAGCTAACAATATGTTGGAGATTCTGGCTTATGTACAAATCAGAACTATACAGTCTTACCTCCTTTTCCCCCTCCTACACTTGCCCTGGCCTGTGTCTTATTTTCTTGCTTCCCACTATGTAAAAAAGTCTTGGCCACTAAATATTCCTGCTCTGTTATTAGTCAGCATGAGCTAACATTTCATAGCTTTCAGAGCCCCACATCGGGCTCTCTGCTCCTTGGGGAGCCTGCTTCCTCCTCTCTGCCTGCCTCTGCCTACTTGTGATCTCTGTCTGTCAAATAAATAAATAAAATCTTAAAAAACAAAAGACTTATTTTTTACTCATGGTAAGTATTTATGGCTTGAGTGGGGTTGTGCTCCCACATGTCATTTGGGGACCTAATAGAACTGATAGAACTCTACCATCTTGTGATGAGGACATCTTAACATGTAACTTCCAGAGAAAGGTGAAGTTCCTCTTCTTCTTCTTCTTTTTTTTTTTTAAAGATTGTATTTATTCATTTGACAGACAGAGATCACAAGTAGGCAGAGAGGCAGGCAGAGAGAGAGGAAGGGAAGCAAGCTCCCCACTGAGCAGAGAGCCCGATATGGGGCTCGATCCCAGGATCCTGGGATCATGACCCGAGCTGAAGGCAGAGGTCCTAACCCACCGAGCCACCCGGGCGCCCCTGAAGTTCCTCTTCTTGTTACCAAAGTGGTAGGTTCTTTTCCTACTCAGTACCATTTGCCAAATAGCCAAATAACAAAACAGTATTTGATGGCTAGCAGTTAATTCAATGGCTAGAGAATGGAGCAGGGAAGCTCATGCTCTAAAGGCACCTTCTCTGGTTTAGATTTCATGGTCAGGGTTTCATAGGGTAATTAGGGGGGCTGGTAAGTAAACTGACCTCAGAGTTTTTTTGGGAAGAGTGAGGATCAGAAGTCAGAGTCAGGGTCCCACTTCTTTTCTTTCTTTAAGTGGGCACAGTTGGATCTGTGATGGAAGTGGTAGGTGTGTTTTCTAATATTATAATTAGATGACAATTATCTCAAGGTAATCTGGAGGGTTAGCAGGTTGTCTGAACTGGATTGAACCTGTCAAAACCTGGGTCTTGGGGGCTTATTTGGAGCTTGTGACTTCTGGCATCTGGCCTTAGTTTTTTGGTGGCAAGTAGCACCTGTAAGCAGGATAGAAAATTGGGTATTTGTGGCTTGTTAGTGAGTCCCTGGTGACATTTTGTCTCAGCCAAGAAGACAAACATTACTTCAGCTTCCATTTGTTTCTTAAAACTAATCAGATGGCTTCACCTGAATACAAAGGGCCTGAGAGTCAGTACTTTCTGCTCTTGGTACATTTCCTATCCTTTCAGAACTCTCTCAATTTCCTCAACCCAGAAAAGATAAAAACATATTTATAATTTCTAAATAAAATGTTTATTAATAAATGTCTAGAATCTCCAGTTATTTGAAGTAAGTTATTAAAGTAAAAAAATAATTGCCTATCTTTTCACAAAAGTTAAAATACTATCTTTTTACATTTTTCTTTTATCCTATTTTTATACATTTTCTTGTATTTTACCATACTCATAATTGATGATACTATAACTACTGGTATTGCTCCTACATCTAATTTAATCTTTAGTAATAGTCTCCTTGTTAAGACTAGATCCTAGTGTACAATCATATTTTTTATTTCAAGAATACTTAAGCTCTTTTAGGTCTCTGTTGTATCCCTACTTGCTAATTGAGATGATTACATTTGGTGTTGACCAAATTTTCAGTGTTGTATTTAAATAATTCAAGTTGTTCAGTACAAAATATACCACTTCGATCATACTGTGATATAAAACAGGACATTTCCCCTGATGTATTAATTTACAAGTAATTAAAAATTGGTGTTAACACAGTGGCTATAATGGGTTTACCACCCTCATCACTAACTCTATAACCTATAAATTATAATTGTGGTGAACAAAAATATTCTCTACTGTTATTACCAGTGTTTTTTATTATAACTATTAAGTTCTAAAATATAATTTTGCATCTTTAAGTCTTAATGGGTAAGTGAGCAGGAGAACTGACAATATGTTCATGAGGACTTTCTGCCATACTTACTGCTGTCATCAGTAGGCTGGATTCTACCTCACTGCATTATATTCTGTAATCTGGTTGACTGCCTATAAAAAAAAGTTAATAGATTAAAGATAGGTAAATCTCTCTGAACTAGTAGAAGTCTTTCAATTTTTTTTAGCAAAAATACATTCAAATTTGTATTAAATTGTGGCAAGCAAATCATTTTAATTTGAGAATGAAGTCGAAATTGCATTTAACTCTTTTTTTTGTATTACATAAGTTGCAGATGTACTATATTATAATTCAAATTCTGTATTTGAACACCTTAAAGTGATCAACCCCAAAAGTTTAGTTACTCTCAACCAGTAAGCACCAATGACCAAAACTCCAACCACTAAAGAAAATAAAAATAATAATTAGAAATATTAAATCTTTTTTCATTTACTCTAACAGTCTTAATATGAAAGCTCTTGGAAGCAAGGGGCCTTTTATTTGAATACTTTAGAGGCCCCTTTCAGGCAAACAGAAGGGAGAATTCCATTTGTCTCCACACCTAGTTGTCTTCCCCCCTTTAAAAACAGCCCCCACCTACTACCCCAGGGCAGACAGCCACTTCTCAGCTGTCCTGCCTGCTGTTCCTTGCAGTAAACATCTACCTCCTTTGTTCTGTCTTAAGTGAATCCTTTTACCTCTGGCTCCACTGGCTTCCATCTTCACATATTGGTGAATTGAAACATAATGAATTATAAAGCCAGGCATATCTAATTTCAAATTTCAGATCCCCAAGTTGTGTAATTCAGGAAATTACTTCATTTATTTTTCCCTCTAAGTTTTCATACCTTTTAATGTGTGGTGGGAATAAGATCTAATTGTAAGCAGATTCTATGAAGATTAATTTGGACATTTTTAAGAAAGACACAGTGGCACAAAATGAGTTTTGGATAAACTTCTTTTCATTGCGTTCTATATTTAGATTTAGAATTTATGCCTAAGTTCATAATTCTGTAGCACTTATATCTGTAGAGCACTACAGAGAAAGAAAAGACTTAGGTGGGTCTTTGGACATATAATAAATATAGATGAAAGTTGGGAAGGTTGCCTAACCCAAGGAGTAATCATGTAGAAAAAGAAGCCTTCCATATTCAACACCCATGAAATAAACTAGATGTTGAAGTATCATTATTATTGAGCTTTCCTAATTATTACTCAGATTTGTTGGTGTGTATAGGAAGGCTGTTATATGCAAATAGAGTTATATACTTGTATAACTAAAATGTTATCAAAATATACAAGCCTCTTAACTTCTTAGGCGGAAATATCCATTCATGTAATTCACAATTCTACAAATACTTATTGAGCACGTTTGTCCCAAGTCAACAAACACAACATTATGATTAGGTGTTAGAAGGCTGAGTGATACTATTTCAAAACTAACAGCCTCAGGTTAGATGTTAGAAGGTTGAGTGATACTGTTTCAAAACTAACAGCCTCAGATTTTGTGAGGATGCCAAAAAAACCATTTACCATTCCCTTTGGATTCATTTTATCTAAAGAAGTGTTACTATATCATAACCACATACTTCTATTCTACACACTCGTTTTATGAGCAATAGGCAAATGGCAAGGGGTTTTGTTCCTGTGGTTAATGAGAACATTTATGAAGTACATCTTCAAGTTCTATTACCCATGTATTTGGTATAGTATTTGTAACAGACTGCAGTAGTAATCTGATTCATTTAAAAATTCATTTGTCCTTTTACTAAACTGGAAATTAAGTTAAACAACAGATTGAATAAAGTAGTTTAATTATCCAAGAAAAGCATTTTTTGAAGAAGCCAAATTCTTCAGTGTCAAGTAACTTAAATATTTCTATGTTTAGGAAAGATATTATATTTCAAATGGCCTTATTTTATCTGTGTTAGAAAGCATTATCGTTCTTGAGAGCACAGAGTTTTAATTTGGTTTGGTAGAAGAGGATTCAGTTCTGGAGCATATTACTTAAATTAACAGAGTATCAGTTTCTCATTAAAAATGTAACTATTAAAAAGGTTTGTATAACACATTATTTGGAACATATTTGGTAAGATTTGATAAGCACTATTGATACTTTTATTAAGTATTTCATATTATCATTTATTTTATAGTATTAATTTAGTTTTTCACCTACTTAAAGGGCAACACTGTTACATTGATATTAGAAATTTGTTTCTGTAAAAGAGAAAAGGTAGTGACAGTGATTCTAGTAAATTCTCAGATGTGATCAGTGTGCTCATTTACCTCAAATGAGACAGAATTTACTTTTTTATTTGTTCTTATTTTTCCATTAGCAAATTTTATTACACATAGTAGTTGATGCCTCTTTAGGACAGGATTTCGAAGAACTGTATTTACTTTTTTTTTAACCTGTTTACATATAGGTATTTACCGGTTTATATACAAAGTAAGGGAAATTGAACTTCTCATTCATTTCATGTTAAATTTGTTTATAGTATTTCTTACAGTCTGCTTTTTTTTTAACATGAGAAAAAGGATTTAAAAAGCAAATTCATTACAACTGTATTCAGAGACCTATGGCTTCCTGTTCTGCACTGCTAACATTCTTTTTTATTAAAAAAAGAAGAAGTAAAAGAAAGAAAGAAAACAAAAGAAAAAGAGGAAAAAAAAGTTTTTTCTTCTCCTATGGCCCAGATAGTCACTGGAAATTATCTATTTTTTCTATAAGAGATACCTGAGATCCCCTAGCCTAGGTGACTCTACCTGACAAGTCTGTCTTTCACAGCATTTAGCAGACATGAAGCAGCAACATGACTCTATCCCCTGAATCAGTTTGCTTTAGAGACAAGAGAGGATTGTGATTAGATGTAAAAGTAATTAATTCATCATATAGTATTTAACTTCATGATAGAATGTCAAGAGCTCTAATAAGAATTCTGAAATTCTGGATCTAAGGGAAGAGTTTCTAATTAGATGTCTTCCTGAAATATATGGAAATATATGGAAAGGAAGGAGGGCTTTGAATAAATAGGATGAAGATGACTGTTGCTGAGTCTTCATTCTGAGTTGCTTTAATGCATTTGATGCTATAAATGATAAATAACTTCTGTAGTTATAAAATATCTTTAGTCCTCATTCCAGATATTGAAGTGTTTTAGTTGGGTAGATGAGTGCAGTTCAGCTTTAGTGTGGCAATAGTAAGTTTGGAAAGCTACATTTTGAATGAATAGATGAAATATTAAGTATTTGGAAAGCTATGAACAAGAAAATACATGCTGTATAATAGAAATGTGAAATATGGCCAAAAAATGTACAATAGATAGTTTCTTCACAGAATAATATTACTTGTGAAATGTTACAAAGTAGCAATTTCCTACAGAGGGAGAGCTCCCATTTTTAAGTAATAATAATTAGTATTATTATTAGAATATTAACACTTGTACATTATGTAAAAGAGACCTCATGCTTCAAAAAGTATACTAGAATAATGAGATTTCTCAGTTTCAGTTTTATTTAAGATAATAATATTGCCTATCACAGATAAATCTATAGAAGACTAAGGAAGCATGATTTCCTGTGAACTATGATGACTGTTTTTGAGAATGAAAAAAGTACTAGATGTCACAATTAGGTTTAAAAGGAGAAACATAGGCATCTGGGTGGCTCAGTTGATTGCGTGACAGCCTTCAGCTCAGGTCATGATTCTGGAGTCCCAAGATTAAATCCTGCATTGGGCTCCCAGCTCCATTGGGAGTCTGCTTCTCCCTCTCTCATTCTCTCTCTCTCAAATAAATAAATAAAAATTTTTAAAAAATAAAAGGGAGAAACATTTGCTTAGGTGAGCAATATTAAGGGAGATTTTAAAAGGATAAATTTTGAACCCTTACAGCAAAATATCTGAAAAGACTGACACTGTTTTTCAATTATGAAATAAACTTTAAGAACTATTTAATAGTACTATGCATAAGGAAAATTAAAAATGAAGGACCTGTATAGGCTTATTTTAAACTATTTTTGTTACACTGTTTACTCATCTTCAAATATTAGCGATCATGATAATTTTGAACAAATATAAGTTTTTATCCTTCCTTACATTTTGAATGGCACTGCCTTTTCATGAATCGAAAGATGGAATGTATAAGTAGTCAGAAGCCAAAGAAAAAGGCCAGCATGGAGGCATATCCAAATAGTACTACAAAAGATTGTGAAACAAGTGTAATTTGGAAGTGAAGCCAAATGAAATTAGTATAGGATGGGTATAAAAAGCTATGGGTTTCTTGAAAACTTGAAACCCTCTGCAGGATCACAAGTGAATTAGTTAACACAGAGATCACAGTAAAACTAACTAAACTGTGGAAGGTATTAAAGATGCCATGTTTCGTGCTGGTAGCATGGGAGTATGTATATTGTAACTTCACAAGCCCGAATTTTGAAATAGCCTTTCACAAAAGTTTTTATAAACCAGTCCACCCTTTTACACTTTAATATGTTTTATAATTCTCAATTTAGTTTTCCCTCTTCCATAATAACTCTGACAAGGAAGTGATACAGAAAAAGAACATGCATTAATGTTTGTTGTCAAGGCTGTCATCTGGGGATCCAGTTTTCCTCTCTTGAACTTTTCTATGCATCCACTTAACACATCTAAGAAAGTGCCACAGAAGGCTAGAGGAAGGTGATCCTGCTAAGTATCATAACTTCAAAAACCCATATCTATCTATTAGGTGGGTCAAATGCCAATTTTACAAAAATCCTACATAGCAAATATGCATAAGGTGACAGTTTCCAATTTGAATTATCTCATTAAATGTCCTAAAATGTTACTATTCTATGGAACAGGAGAAGTCAGATTACATAAGCAAGAACCGTAATTAAAGAAATATTCGCAGTGAGAAAATAATATCGAAGGCATTATATCAAGAGAGGCATGGATCAAGAATACTATTTTAAAAATTTTTTTAATTTAAATTCAGTTAGCCGACTTATAGTACATCATTAGTTTCAGATATAGTGTTAATTAATTTATTGGTTTTGTGTAACACCCAGCGCCCATCACATCACCCAGTTACCCTGTCTCCCCTCCAGTAACCTTCAGTTTGTTTCCTGTAGTTCAGAATATCATTTTGGGGGCACCTGAGTGGCTCAGTCCTTAAGCGTCTGCCTTTGGCTTAGGTCATGATCCCAGGACCCTGGAATCAAGCCCCACATCGGGCCGCACATGGGGCTCCCTGATCTGGGAGAAGCTATTCTCCCTCTCCCACTCCCCCTGCTTGTATTCCCTCTCTGGTTGTGTCTCTGTCTGTCAAAAAAAAATAAATAAAATCTTAAAAAAAAAAAACATCATTGTAATGAGTAGCTGGAAGATGATAATGGTGACGATAATGATGATAATGAAATCCTGAGATATTACAGAATCTGGAAATAGTAAAAGTGGTTCTGAGAGGGTCCTATGTGTGTTCTCTTAATCCCACAGCAGATTAAAAATGCTGTGGGATTAAAGGTGGTAAATTTGATTTTTAATAAATTGACAAGAAAGAAAAGATCATATGTTCTAGTATACATTTTAATAAATTGGGAGTTCTATATACATCTGGTGACCAGGAGCAAGTTCTGGGCAAAAGACAGGAATTAAATAATTTTATTGACTTATTGAAGTCCTTTGAGTAAGTAAATTCATTTTAAAAATGTCTATGGAGACTAAACTCAAACCAGTTCAATGATGAGGAAATTTGTTTTGCATGATAAGCCAGAAATGTTGCTACAGATCTGGTACATCAGACCTCTAATTCCATTGTGTTATGATTGTCTTGCCTCAGTTCTCCTTAAAGTGGTTGTTTCAGCTTCAGCTGGCTCTCTTCCTCATACACTGGCAGACCTGAGGCATCATGCTTCCTTATTCAAATCTGGGATAGAAAGAGCAGGAGCAAAGAGGAAAATGTCCTTCCAAAGAACAGAACGAAAATTCTTTCATTCAACTGTAATGAGCTATGTTAGTTTATATGCTCACTCCCGAGCCAGTAAAGTTGGCTGCAGTTTGCCATGTGTGGAGTCACTTAAGAATGAAATAACCAGGGGAGGAGGAGTCAAGATGGCGGAGAAGTAGCAAGCTGAGACTGCTTCAGCTAGCCGGAGATCAGCTAGATAGCTTATCTAAAGATTGCAAACACCTGAAAATCCATCGGCAGATCGAAGAGAAGAAGAACAGCAATTCTGGAAACAGAAAATCAACCACTTTCTGAAAGGTAGGACCGGCGGAGAAGT
>NC_081560.1:25119959-25295372 GCF_022355385.1 Mustela nigripes | reverse complement strand
AAAAAAAAAAAAAAAAAAAAAAAAGCATGAAATAACCACAGATCTAGGGATGGGGGGCTGGTTTTCCCTGAGTTAAGTAAGAGAAAACCGTTAACCTGAACAAAACCAGATTCTATTAAGAATAAAATGATAAATACTTGGTAGGCAGCTATTAATGAATACCGTAGGTAGGGAAATTCAAGCTTTGCTGAGAGAAACCTCAGCAGTACAAAATGAAAGGATATGCAGAGGAAAAGGAATTTCTTGGTGATACTGAGAAGAAAAAGTTAGAAAACTGTGTGTAGGGGAGGAAGGAGAAACAAATGAAGTACTCTGAAATCTAATGGAGGAGAGATATTTTATGAGGAGAATAATATGCAGAAATTTTGGAGACTTTGGGTTTGACGCTGGGTTCGTGATTATTCAATGTTGCAAAATACCTACCTAAAGATAACTAATAATATTTATAATTTAGATTTTGTTTTTCATCGCAGAACCTTCCAACATTCATATTGACCTTCAAGACTACCGTCTTCTCCAAAATCCAGTGGTTTCAAAACATAGCTAGTAATTAAAACCATAAAAGCATTTGCTAGAGTATTGATCCTTGATCTCTGAAGATTGTGTTTCAATAGTTCTGAATAAGACTCACGAACCAGTAGGTCTGATGCACCCACAGTTTCAGCTGATTAGTCAAGTTTGGAAAGTTCTGTCCTACGTCATGGAAACTTACTGTTTATTGAATAATGACCTGTAAATCTTTTTAAGCACATGAAAAGAGTGAGGAACACAATATTGATCAATATAATCAGGTAATATTTTTAGGAAAATAATATTTCTGTGTTTGTAATATATAGACTCTGCATAATCTTTAATATCCCGTTACTTTTATGTGTGGCAAAAGGAAAATAGGTTGAAAATACCCAGTACAATGTGGTACTGTATTTAGAAAGAAAAAAAGACAGCCACAGATATTGACCACCATCAAAAACTTAATGAAAATCAGTGCAATGTGTTTTGTTGTGTGTGTGTTTTTTTTAAACTTTGTGCAATACAAATATAAAGCTGCACCTGGCATTCTGTTTAGATTTTATCAAAGTACACAGAGTGGATCTGGAAAGTATGTGGAGGTGACAAAGTAAAATCAGGACAAACATGGCAGAAATGAGAAGGAAGTGATTGCTCAGTGAGGACAGGGTGAAAAGGTTAGAACTTTAATGTCTTGAAATAGAGCAACAGAATTGTGGTTGGATCATATAATATAGAAGAATTAAGATATAGGACCTTAAAACGTGAAGAAGTCTAAATAAGACCTCAAATTGTAAGTAGTATGTTACGTACCGGTCAGTAAACTCAAGAACAGCCTTTACTCAGAAAAATGGTATGCATTGAAGTTACAGTTACAAGACAAAAGGTTTAGAGAGCTTTGAGGCTGAAGATCTAGTGTGAATTCCCTCTGCTAATATGGAGTAAATACCCTCATTTTGACCTAAAACCAAGCCCTCTTTTGGCTCACACACCCTTTCCTTATTCCCTCAGGTCAGGGGCATTCCAGTTTTTCTCCTGCATCATTTTTTTCCATAATATATATTTCATTTCCTTCAATATGTGACCATGTTACTGTTTTGTTTTTGGTAAATAAACACTTTTATAAAAATTAGCCTCATTTAGACTATTACATTTTTCTGTGGCTTTTAACAAAATTTTTATCGAAAAAATAATAGTAAATAAGGAAGGAAGAAACTTTTGGAGGTGATGTATATATTTATGGAAGACTATGGCAGTTTTAAGGTTGTATACTTCCCTCCAATCCTATTGTGTTGTATACGTTCCAGCTCTTTGTATGTCAATTGTACTTCCATAAAATGGCTTAAAAAAAGAAAAAAAGGGGTGCCTGCCTGGGTGGCTCAGTGAGTTGAGCATCATACTCCTGATTTCCTCTCAGGTCATGATCTTAGGGTCGTGAGATACAGTCCTGCGTTGAGCTCCTCACTAGGCATGGAGCCTGCTTAAGATTTTCTCTCTCCCTCTGCCCCTCCCACCACTCCTGAACTCACTCTCTCTCTTTAAAAAAAAAAAAAAGAAAAGAAAGTTAAAAAAAGAAAAGAAAGAACTGTCTAAATTCACTGTCATTCCCCACCTTTTTATTCTCTCAATTGTAGAAATAAACATTTTAATTAAAGTATAACATATATACAGAAAACTGCATGCATCGTGAGCGTTCAGCCTCATGATTTTTATGAAGTGACCATGGAAGTGTAAAACCCAATTAAGTAAAACAAAACATTAAGCCCTACTCTGCCCACAAAAACTCAATTCTTACACCATCTCAGTCACAGCCCACCCATAAGACTGATGAATCACAGACCTGTACCCCTGAAACAAATAATACAATTAATTAATTAATTGAATTTAAATTAAAAATAGTTTTTACTCTACCTAGTGATTACAAAGATACTTGCTTATGTTAGCTTCTACAATCTTTGCCGTTTTACCTGTCACAAAGAAATCCATACCTGGAATTGGTATATTTGTGGACTTTGGAAGGAGGGGCTCAAAGTTATTTTTTTAATGGTTATTTAACTTGATTTAATTTATTAAAATGACTGTCATTCTCCTACTGCTCTACAAGACCAACTTTGACAGAAATCTTTATGCGCTACATGTATGTGTAGGTGTGTTTCTGAAGTCCATGTTGGTTACAACTATTTGTTGCCTTGTGACCTTACTAAAATGACACAACTAAAATTTTGTAAGATGTTTTAGTATCTGTTTTAGAAAAGTTTTGTTCTTTTTCTTCACTATCTTACTGTGTAGTGTTGGCCCATTTCATTTGCATATAAATTTTAGATTTGACTTGTCAATTTCCTTAAAAAAAACCTCCAACTTTTCAATTTCTTTTAAAAAATTCCAAAATTGAGGTTGAGATTATATTAATCTATAGATCAATTTGAGAGGAACTGATATCTTTACACAGTAGTCTTCAATGCATAAACATGAGCTATTTAGATCTTAAGTTTTGCTCAGTTACACAGTTTATCTAACTAGAGATGTACACAGTTTTCAATCTATTCCTTTGCAAAATTTATGGGTATTTGATAGTATATTTTCATTTGAAATAATTTTTTTCCCTAACTGCTTGTTGCTATCAAATGGAAGTACACATTTTTTTTTTGTATAGTTTATTATCTGTATTGACATAAGGCTCTTGGAGGCTAAGGTTTTTATGAGCTGACAGTACTATTTGTCTGTGGGAGGGAAAAGTGTCTTGAAGGAGACAGATCCCATCAAGAGAGAAACCAGGCACTTGTTTCATCATTTTCTTCTCCGATGCTTCTTTCAGTTGCCCCTTTCTCCAGAAGTCATTTTATTACATCATTATAAACATTAAGAACAATTTTGAGCTTGACCCATATAGCAAATGCTCTTATACATACCAACAGCATAGAAAGCTATTACTGTATGTCATGCTGCCACTGATTAATTTTAATCTTTCTGAATTACTAGTGTTTTTTTTTTTTTCATTGACACACAGTAGAGACTCAATGTCTATGTAAAGTAAAACAGCTTAGGTTGCAGTGGAATAATATTTACTAATGAAGATTCCTAATAAGGAAGACTCCTTGATGTGGAATTCAAAGATGCCTACAGAAGACTGCTGTGTTCTGTGAGATACATACTTAAAAACACAAATTGTGCTATTGTGTTTTGGTTATGCATGGTATTATTTCATACAGACTTAAGAGTGGCAAAATTTATAGCATGATACATAAAATGAGAGAGAAATCTAATTTCTGGGGGCAGCAAAACCAGATCATTCTATGCAGTCACTGCTTTTAGACCCCAGCCACTCTAGCAAGAAATGAGCAGGCAGCTGTTAAAAATTGAGGGTGAATCCCCTCCAAGATTAAACAATCTAATTCAGTCTCTTGTGGTCCCTCCTGTAGAGGAGCCAGATGACTATAAAGGAAACCAGAAGGGAAAACAAAAGAAACATGGAAGAATTAAAATATTTTGGAGAAACACATGGAAAAACAGTGCCATATTTCTGCTTTGAAGAAATAAAGTAATATAAAAAATACCCTTTTATAGATATGCAGATACAGTGTTAGCAAACTGTGTCAATTGCTTTCAGTCTCTAATACTTGTTTATAGTGTGTATGTATTTGCCAATTCTAAATCACAAAAATATAGTATGTATTATGTTTGGATAGTAAGAGACATTTGGTACTTTTACAGAAGAAAGATGAAAAGTTAGAGTGGAAGCAGAATAGGATTTTGTTAATTTAGTTTCATCATTGTGTACTTAGCATGTGTCTGGCTCTTGAATAAGTCCTCATTTAATTTCTACACAAATCCTTTGATTTGTGCATTTTCACCCCCACTTCCCCTTCTACTTATGGTCATACTGATACTCAGTGATATTAAGTGATAGGTGAAGGGTCTTGTACATTAGATGATGTACATTTCTGAATTGATATATTCTTTTTCAATAATACAGAAAAAATGTTGTATTGTTCTCCTTCCCTCAAAAGGTAAATGTTAGTATATAAACACAGACCCGGTAACACAGATGCTTTTATAAACCTAAAACAGTATTTGGAGGAGGAAAATCTTTTGACATGAGTAATATTAATAGTGAAGTCCTAATCCATTTAGTCCTTTTATTCAGTGTAAATGAAGGGTTACATGTGTTGTAAAATGCAGTAAATCATTAATGAAATGTGTTCCCGAGTCACTTCTGGAATTATACTGGTACTAGGATAAAATATTTCATAAATGAAAAGTGATGCAGTTTTCAGGATATACATTATAGTAATAATTCTTAGGTTGATATACAAAAACATGTGCCATTTCTCTCTGTGCCTGTTTTCCTGCAGTCCTGTGCCCTCCTGTCAAAACATTTTATTATTCACCTTTGCAAATCATGTCACAAATAATGTAAACAAATGTCCAGAATGTATTATAAGATGAGCATTGAATATTGAAATAAATTTTCCTATGCTATCATTGTTTCCATATCAAACAAGAGTGGTCAGAAAGCTATGTAAAGTAGTCACCACTTTGAGAATTTGACATAAATAGGCTTTTGTTCATTAATTTTAAAACGCATCACTTAATCACACTGGTATATAGTCCTAATCTCTTAGTGCCTAAGGAAGTAATGTTAGGTGCCAGTGTTGTTGCTTTAAGATTAATCTGTTAGGATTTACTGAGTACTTTTTTTCTTTAATATTAAAAAGAGAAGAGGGAGAATTGAAACAGAGTTCAATCACCAGTGACTATTTGCTAACCCCTCTGTATTTCCCCCTTTGATATTTTAAAAGACTATAATCCATTATATGGAATAATATGAAAAATAATAATTATTGGAACATTCTTAATGTCTCGCATGTAGTTAGTGAGTTGGCAACTGACCTCTATAGCCAGAGCAATATTTCTTTTTTTTTTTTTTTTAAGGTCTTCTAATCTCTTCTCTTCTGAAATACCAGCAAAAGTTAACAAGTTTTAGCCCTGATAATTTCCTGAATGTTTAATGGGTTACTTCAAAACTGAGACTAAGTTCTGTGATGTTAGTGTAAACATTTAATAATTTTAGAAATAAATACAGAAAGAAAATGTTTTAAGTATGATGACAACAACAACAAAAATGTTCAGGATCTCCTGTATACCAGTAGTCTAAGTTCTTTAGCTATCACTAAATGATAAAACAAGGACAGTGTTTTTCTCTCTCAATAGGACTAGACAGTACAAATTCCCTATAATGGGGTTCTAAGACGTGGAAGGTCGCATCTTCAGAGCTTGTCTGGGTTAAAGAATAAATGTTATATTACATTGAAAACCATGAATTAACAAGGAAGGACTATAGAGAGAGTGTAAAATAATCTGGTTAGAAGTCTACTCCACTTTTTGTAATAAGTCCTTTCTGAAAATAGCAAAATAGCAGAGACTCTCAAATTAGAGTAGCAATGGTTTTTAGTGCTCCTTATGAACATAATATACGCCCATAATTAGTTTTGTATATGGCCCAGAATTTGAACTGTATTAATCTAATCTAGTCCATTTTCCTTTAAGAAAAATGAAACAAATTCAGAATGTCAGTTGCATAACTAGTCAATGGCAACATTTGAGCTAGAATATTTATTTTTCATATCTTATTCTCATGTAATTTCATCTGTTTATTTTGTAGATTGACTATAATACAACATGAGAAATGTTAACATGTTATAAATTTAAAGCAGTATAATAGTTAGCTATAGTCTTTTATGCATTAACATATTTAAGGATAAAGATGGGTATAAAGTAAGATTAATTTGATAATAATTCATGATAAATATGATCGTGTCTTAAAATAGGAGTGTGGCAATGGGGAGTAATTCTTAGGTTTAACAGTGCTCACTATATTGGATGTGGACAGCAGTTATGGGGGGTAAAGAGACCGTATGGTTGTTCAGGTTTCCAACTTGGCCAATTGGAAAGATGCTTGCATGATTATTGTAGATTTAGAATACAAGACTAAGTTAGGTAAGAAATGATTCATTTTGTATTTGCATTGGAGATATACATATGTGGGTAACTAAGTACATTTGGAAATCTGGGTCTGAAGCTCAGGGAGAGAGATGTGGGCTGAGACTTAAATTCAGATTTAATTGGTATATGGATTATAATTGAACCCACAGATTGGGAGGATGAGATGATGGCCATCTGAGACATATCCATTATGAAGTTGAGTGAGAAGCAGATATCAGCAAAAAGGATCACAAGATTTAAAGGTCAAAAGCAAAGAAATGAAAATGAAAAAAAAAATCTTTCAAAACAAGATTGCATTCAACAGTTTGAATGCAGGTTAGAGACTGACTAAAAGAAGAACTGTAGAGTCCATTGGCTTAATCACAAAGATGTATCTGAATTTCATGAGAACATTTTCTGTGCCATGGTTAAGTAGAAGCCAGGGTAAGAAAGGCTGAACTGCCCTTATGAGGTAAGGCAGAGAACAGCGGAACTTGTTGGAGGAATGTGATCCTGAAGATGAAGAGATAAAGAAGGTGATGGCTGACTGGTAACATCACGGTACCACCCGTGATGAGAATGCAACTGTCATGCCTCCTACTACCTGGAGTGTAATTGACAAAGAGCTCCAGCTACTGTGCTTTCAAATCCATTACAGTGCTTACACCAAGGCCATACTTCCTACAAACTTTGTCTGACCAATACGAGTCTGAGAAATACTAAAGTAGACCTTCTCTGGGCCACAGGGGCAAACTTGGGTTTAAGGAATCCTTGAAGACTTTGCTGATTTCTTCACTTGTACAACTCGCACTCTACATTCTCTCCGTCTCTTCTTCACTAAAGATCATATTGCATCACTGTCTGACGGGTTCTTTCAGTCTTCGCCAGCTCTTTTCTTATTTCCTTTCACACAGGCCTTTGGTCAAATAAAATCTGCGCATGTCTACGCCATTGTGTCTGCATCTCAGGGGATCTGACAAGCACATCAGGCAGAGGGCTGTGGAAGTGCTTGTTTTCAAATTCATTTGTAGGTAGAGAGACTGTTTAGGGGGAAATATTAGAACTTAAAGATCCTTGGGGTGCCTGGGTGGTCTAGTCGTTAAGCGTCTGCCTTCAGCTGAGGTCATTTCCCAGCTTTCCAAGGATCCAGCCCTACGTCGGGTTCCCTGCTGGGCTAGAAGCCTCCTTCTCCCTCTCCCACTCCTCCTGCTTGTGCGTCCTCTCTCACTGTGTCTCTCTCTGTCAAGAAAATAGATAAAATATTAAAAAAAAAAAAAAAAAAAGAGCATAAGGAATCTTTGTGTTACCAACCAGAGTTTCAGAAAACAAAGTTGCAGTTTTGAGAACGTTAAGGAGCTAGGGAATAGGAGCAGATTAGGTTTGGAAGAAGAGACAATGCAGTCCACATGGTGAGAAACTTCTGAGCCAGAATAAGCAGGAGGCTTTACTTACTAGACGATGATGAAGGAGATGAAGCTCAAAGAGTTTATGTTTTCATTAGATATGATTATTATGGTAAGAACACTTGACATGAGATCTGCCCTCTTAACAAATTTTTAATTGCACAATACAATATTTTAACTGTAGGTACAATGTTATACAGCAGATCTCTAGAGTTTATTCATCTTATGTATTTGAAACTCTGGATAGTTGAACAGGAACTTCTTATTTTTCCCCCGGCTCTAGGAACCACCATTCTGAGAAATAGTAAAGTAGTCCTTCTGTAAGCCTGACTATTTTAGATACCTAATATAATGGGAATCATGCAGTATTTATTCTTCTATGGCTGGCTCATTTCACTTAGTATAATGTCATCTGAGTCCTTCTAAACTGTCACAGATAGCATTACGTTTTGATAAAACTACTTCGAACCATCTCCTAGTGGATGTAGCTTTGTAGCAGTCAGGGCACCAGCTGTCAGATGCTTGCTGTCTTGCCATTCTGGCAAAGGTCCTAGTCATCAGTTTCCTTCAAGTATAAAACAGAGGTTTGTGTGGTCAAATGCCTGGCTGAGGATCTGATAATGGTGGGGGAAATAGCTGTGCTAGACTCTGGGCATGAGCCGGAAATGGAGGCAAAGTCTTGGTGGTGGAGAGCCTAATGTATAGGCTAAAGCAGAAACTTCACTGATCAGAAGTGATACAAATATAGTCCTGTGTCTGTAGTTTTATTTAATATTTTAACCCATTATCATTAGTGTCAGTAAAATGTAATAATTCAAAATATATAAAAGAAGATCTTATTTGTGTGGATTTTGAAGCAGCAAAATATTTTAACTTGGGTTAAAATAATCTTTTAAAAATCTTTCAAATAAAAAATATTTATATTTTGGAGGATATTTTAGACTTCCTTGGTCAGAGAGTGGGTACTAGGGAATCAAAGCTTTTGTTGAAAATGTGTTGCTATCAGATTGTGATGAATTAGCTGTTTACCATTACTAGCCCTAAAAGTGATCCATGTTTAGAAAGATCAATATATAAAAATTCCAGACTTAGCCATTTTAAAGCAAATATTTCTGTTGAATTTTGTGCTAAATGCTGTTAGGATGCAACAGGCATTATGGAAGCTTGTGCATCAGCAGTCTGCTGATTCCAGACCTGTAATTAGGAAAATGATGAAACACTAAATAGTAAAAATAAAGCTTAATTTCATATCATAAGTGAGTGTTTAAATTGTCATCTCTGAAATGGTATCTCTTGGTGACAGAAAGTAGTGACTATGCATTTGAGATAAGGGGAAAATTAAAATAAATAATTACCATCCAGCTCTCTGTTTGGCTTGAATGGATTCAGTGATTTCTCTTTATTTACTTAGAGTTATTTTGAAGTTCCAACATTCTCTGACTTCAAAGTTGCTGAAGGCATGGTTTTTGTGTAGTTGCATTTTTTAATTGTTTTGGGGAGTGGTTATTATTCAATGGGAAAGCAAGTAGCCACATTGTCTTCAACAAATGGAAGTTCCCTCTTCTATTTCATTTTGTTGTTGATTATTTTTAGAATGCAGGAAACCTTTTGATTTTTCTATGTTGAACATGTATCTAGCTACTTACTTAGTTTCCAAATGGATAAAACTACTTTGTCTGTTGTTTCCTATGTTTTACTTATATTGCATATGATCAGAGTGGCCAGCATGATTTCTGTCCTTGCAGATTTACTTCTGGCTTGATACAAAGTCATATTCTTTAATATACAAAGCTTCTTCAAGAGATGATTATACAGAGATAAACACCCACAAATTTTATGTTAAATAAAAATGTATTAAATGTGTATGCATAATAATTAAAGTTATGAAACTCAATTTTTCTTAAAGATTTATCATTTCATTGTCTTAATCATATTCCCTAAAATTTGCACTGTAATTTTATCTCATAACTGATATTTAAAAACTCAAGTTTCTTATAAAGAAAGCAAGGCATACATAAATAAAAATTTTACATAATTTATTGTTAAGTTATCTTAAACATATCAACATAAATAAATTAATAAGGTCAATTAATATTTGTGTAATTCTAAGTGATTCCTACCTTAGGATTTTTGTTATCCCCACTTTTATATGTTCCTAATTTTTTAATGCATCACTTTGCTATCTTATGGTGTCTGCAGTTAGTTTACCAGACCTAAAAGTAAAAAACTATCTTCTTAGCCCACATAAATTCACAGTATCTTAGTTTTCAAATGATTGTTTCTCAAAATAATACAAGTTTGACCATTTACATAAAGGTGATTTAAAACTAAACAACTGGGGGCGGGGGCTCCTGGGTGGCTCAGTGGGTTAAAGCCTCTGCTTTCAGCTCAGGTCATGATCCCAGGGTCCTGGGATCAAGCCTCACATCGGGCTCTCTGCTCGGCGGGGAGCCTGCCTCCTCCTCCTCTGTCTCTCTGTCTGCCTCTCTGCCTACTTGTGATCTGTCTGTCAAATAAATAAAAATCTTTAAAAAAAAAAAAAAACCCTAAACAACTGAACATCAGGCTAAGCTTCCCTTTTTTTTTTTTTTTTTTAAAGATTTTATTTATCTATTTGTCAGAGAGAGAGGAGCGAGAGCGAGCACAGACAGACAGAGTGGCAGGCAGAGGCAGAGGGAGAAGCATGCTCCCCACCAAGCAAGGAGCCCGATGTGGGACTCAATCACAGGACACTGGGATCATGACCCAAGCTGAAGGCAGCTGCTTAACCAACTGAGCCACCCAGTCGTCCCTAAGATTCCCTTGATAGATAAAATTCAATTGACAAAACCAATGACATTTTATTTCTAAGTTTTTTCCTTTGAAAAAATTTTTCAAAAAAAAATTTTGAATTTTTTGTGTCTCCCCTAAAAGTCATATACTTTTATTATATATCCTGTCATCCTTTAATGAGGATATATTGACCACATCTGTTACCATTATTAAAAACATATGTGTCTTATCATTGTCTGATTATAATTCATAGAAGATCAATTGTATTCATTTCCTGGGATATGGGAAATCAGTTCCTGGCTTCTTTTGTATATATCTGGCCAATTCAGAACTATGGTACTTACTCCACAATCTTTTGCTGGGTCATTAAGTGTGACACGGAGCTGATTACCCCTTCTTTTTCATGGTCTTTTTCTTCCTAGGATAAATTGGCCTTCTCTTTTTCTCTTTTTAAAATTTTTTTCCAGCTTATGCAGGTGGTATGAAATTTGTTTCAGAGAATTGAAAGATTGAAGTCAAGTTACAAGTAGTAAATGTTTGGTAAAAAGTCATCTGTAATTTCTTGGAAGGCACATACTCAACTTAATGAACCTGTAGGGTAGAAATAAGCACTGTTTCCTTAACTGAAAACAGTAATGACAATGAGGAAAGTAAGAAATTTATGTGAAGGTGATTAAATAAATGATGATTTAAACAGAGTCATAAGATGAGGCAGTGATTAAAGAGTATGGAAAGAGTATTGATCAGAAGATGGAGGGAGAGAGTTTGCGGAGAGTTGTTGAGGTTTTGTTTGAGCCAGGCTTGGAAGAAGGTCACTTCAGGGCCACCCACGTTCTGTCATTCAGAACTCAGTTTCCTGGTCATGAAAACCTCAGGGGAAGTCCTGAAATAGAGTACAGTTCTTTGACCAAGAGGAATAGAAAAGGGGTTTGGTAAACACACAGCAATCTCTATCATATTATCCGTTTCTTACTTTTTGCCTAATTCAAATTGCTTTCTGAAGGGGACCTACTTACACCTCCAGATAATGGTATAGATTTTTTCAGGTTCTCTTTGCATTTGATTCAGCATGTATTTTATTTTATTTTATTTTATTTAAGATTTTATTTATTTATTTGACAGAGAGAGATCACAAGTGGGCAGAGAAGCAGGCAGAGAGAGAGGAGGAAGCAGGCTCCCTGCTGAGCAGAGAGCCTAATGTGGGACTTGATCCCAAGACCCTGAGATCATGACCTGAGCTGAAAGCAGAGGCTTTAACCCACTGAGCCACCCAGGCATCCCCAGAGTTGGATTTTTAAAATTTTTTTATCCCAACCAAGATTATCTAATTTTAGTGATGTAAAACGTTAATACTGATTGTGATTTTTATTTAATGATATGTTTGACTAATTTATTTTACATATTCTATGTAACTTCTTTATTTTTCTTCATTATCTCTAAATTTATATTTTTCTTCTTTCAAGTTTAAGACATGCCCAGGGCTTCACATTTCAGAATTAAGGAACATTTCAGTGCCTGATACCAATTATTTTATTAATATTAAATATTATATCATGATATTTGTACTATTTATGGGCACACTTTAAGATACCTATGAATGAAAAATATAGTTCTGTAGATCTGGATTGTTCAAATCCTATACGTTCCCAGGAAATGCTTGTCTTCAAGACTGGCCCTTGGCTGGCTCTTAGATGATGAACTCTGAGCTCATGGGATATTCTGCCTTATAAAGATATTTTTGTATCCCTGAGACTTTGGCCCATGCTGTTCAATTTGACCAAATAATTTATGCTAACAATGTAATCTGTGGTGAATGCTCCATTTTATATGCCTGAGAACAGGGGCCGTGCTGTACCAGTTTGATCTGACAGTTTATTTAACAGTATAATTATGGTGAACACGCGTTTTTGTTCTGAGGGAGCTGGAGTCTGAGTAGCTGGGGTTAGTCATGCAGGTGCTGCATTCCTGGATGACTGACCCCAATAAAAACAAACAAAACAAAACAAAAACCTGGACACAAGGCTCAGGTGAACATCTGTGGTTGGCCACACGTCTTACAGGTTGATACATACTACTGATGCTTGAGTAAATGTGTCCCTGTGACTTCACTGGTGAGGACACCTAGAAGCCTGTGTCTCCTTTCTCCTGGCCTTCACCTCAGACGCCCTTCCCTTTGCTGATTTTCCTCTGTATCTGTTTCCTTTAGTAAACTCTGAGTGTTGTAACAGCTTTTGAATCTTGTGAATCCTTCTTGTGAATCACTGAGCCTGAAGGTAATCTTGGAGATCTTGGCACAACCTCTGAGTCATTAATATTATTACACAAAAAGCCATCTTGAGTCCTTACCTTGAGGGTTTGTTTTTTGTCTTGTTTTGTTTTGTTTTGTTTTCCCAGTTTATAGTTTTTCATTCTACTTATAACTCTTCTTACAGCCCTCCACCAGGGTGCCCTTGAGGTGCCCTTGTTTTCTTTTTCCGAATCACCAAGCTGTCCTTCTGTTCTTTGTTCTCAGCATATACCTTTCTGTTCTCCTCCAAGCACTTATGTCCTTTCTTAAACTGAACCCAATAACATTGGATTAAAGTTTCTTCTCTAGACCTTCAAAAATAGGAAAGAAAATCCCCAGGTATCTTTGCACACAAATCTTAGGTTCCTGAGACTTACATGAGACTAACATCATTCATTTCCTACCAGAGGTATGTGACTTCTTTTATTTACAAATCACTCACTGATTATCAGACAAATATTTGTTGAGCCCCTACTATATGTTTTCTTTGATCATTACCCTGTACCACATAAATCAAGCATAGGTTTTAACTTCTAAGAGCTTAAAATGTAGTAGAAATTTAAAGAGTAGCAAATGAGTGATAGAAAAATTATAAGAAAGGTGCAAAGGGAGATTTGTGGAATACTTAAAGGCACTGCTTTCATTCAACACTAACTCAGGGGTCTTGTTGATTTTTAATTTTTATGTGTCTCCATGTTTTTATTTCTAACTTTAATTTCAAATTCATGCTTGCTGTTAATAGGCTGGCATCATGCCTACTGCAGTAAAATATAGAAATAGATATATGGAGTTTTTGTTAAAAAGTTGGAGTTATTTTAAAGGCACATTTTAAAATCAATTTTAAAAAACGCATGTTACTATAAATAACATTATTAAAACTACTCATGCTTTTAACTTCAGCTTCAAAGGATTGTCTCAGTTTTCAACATTGCTTTTGTGTGTTAGCTATTGATTATAATTTTAGTTAAAACACAAATAACTAATAATTATAAACTTATTCTTTAGCAGTATTAAGCAAACCTTTATAGTAATCAATAAATATATTTATTTACTTTGTAACATGATAAAGGAACAATTGCTTATTAAATAGAGAACCTTTAACATTCAGTATCTTGATTCAGTTATCCTTGTTCGCTCATTTGTATTTTCTAGTTACCCTACAGAATGATATATGAGTTTGTGACCCACTAGCTAGTGCTTGAGGTTTATAACATTCAGTTAAAATGTTGAGTATTTACATCTTACCTGGCTATCCAATGTTCCTGATTGACTATCTATATTGCAAGTTATGCAAGTTACATTCTAAACTATATTTTTAAAAAATTGTGTATGATATTTGTGAGCTCAGATGCATTTTATAGAAACAACTGTGTGAGCTTGAACTTCAGCTCAGAATGAAAAGGGACAATCTCAAGGTCATAAAGTGGTTGGTGATATAGCTGAGAAACAGAATGTAGCACTACAGTGTTTCAACTTGCAGAATAAATAAATAAATCAAAAATCTAATGTCCTCATATATTTTATCTAATGGATATGGCATCATTAATATCACAGTGATAAAAACAGCACACCATAATCAACAAAAAGTGTAAGCCACAGGCCTTAGGAAAATTAATTATTATCTTGAATTCTTGATCCTGTTTCAAGTATCATTGAAAGACATTATTGAATTAATCTGAAATAAGAGCTTTAATTTGTAACCTGTAAGTTGTAGGTAATTAAAAATAGACATTCGGGGCGCCTGGATGGCTCAGTGGGTTAAAGCCTCTGCCTTCGGCTCAGGTCATGATCCCAGGGTCCTGGGATCTAGCCCCACATCAGGCTCTGTGCTCAGCAGGGAGCCTGCTTCCTTCTCTCTCTCTGCCTACTTGTGATCTCTGTCTGTCAAATAAATAAATAAAATCTTTTAAAAAAATAGACTTTTGCTTTACCATAGGTGCTAGTAGTTTTCTTACTATTAAGATAATATGACAGAAATTCATTAATTATTTTATCAAGTCTCTACTAAATGCCAAGCACAATACTAAGTTTTATGGAATGCACAGACTATAGACAAAGTTATTGCTTCAGAGAAGTCATAGTCTGGGGGGGGGGAACAAATGCATATTTTTCTTGCATGAGTTAAATGCAAAAGGACAATGATTACAGGTGTCCAAAATGTTGTTAAATTCACTTTAAAGATTTTGTTTTGTTTTGTTTTTTGTTATAAAAGAGATCTGCCTGGCTCTGTGGAATGCATTGCTGAAGAAGACAAAAGAATTAGAAATTAATCTGATTAAAGGGTTGACTTCACCCAAAAGCAAAGCCAGATCTCTTAGACAAAGTGTTCAGAAATTAGTAGGAAATTTTGGACACATGTGAGGGTTTTATTTATAACAATGTTGTAGAGTCTGAGAAAATGTGATCCATAGAGTTGAATATGGAAAAGAAAGGCTTAGATGAACCTGGCGACAGATAACTAGGAGATATTGGTCTAGCTAGTTATGTCAGAAGGTGCTACCATTATGTGCGAAAGTAAGTGAAATAGAGTCTGTTTACCAAGAGACAGCTCCAGGGACTATTTCAAATGTACCTAAGGTCACTGGGGTAGCTGAAGGGTTAAACAAAATACAAAACATTTCTGTTTTACAAAGACTCTAAACTGTTTCTGTTTCTGTTCTATCCCAGACAAAATTAGTTTTGAATTAGTGCTAAGATGTTAATATAATGGTATGGTTTTCCTCTGCTCTCCGCTCCACCCTAAAGCTGTATTGACTAAAGACACGGAAGTGAAGGGCCAGTGTTACAGCTCATCAGTTGTGTCCAAATGTAAAGGCTATCATTTTAATTAAGTGGTGTACTATATTATTGTACTGTTAACACTATCAGATACAAAAGATGTATCCTGATGAATTCAGGAAAAAATTCAGTTTCCTTTTATCTGAATATTATTCCCATTAAAAACTTCCCCTAGAACAGTATTTCACTAAAATGTGCCTAACGTCAAGAAAAATGTTCTGTATTACTTCTACTTGTAGTAATTTGAATTTCCTTTCTTTTTTTTTTATTGCTGTTTCTGCACTGAAACATTTTAAATGATGTGCTTTAGTTATTAGTTTTAAAACTAGATATACATATTTGTGGATGCTATTACAATAAAAACCCTGCAGAACAACTAACCCTTTGGCACTATTTCTTTCCATTACTTATCATATCTAAGACTTCTTCCAGAAAAGCAAGAAAAAATTAAACTAAATTAATTCTTAATAGTGACAAATGCCATTTCCCCCCCCAAATTTTAATGCTAGTATTTGAAAGGAGGAAGCGTTTGAAATATGGAGAGATGATGTTCTCATGAATTCCTTTTGAATGCAGGGGATTGGTACTATTCTTCACCATTACTAAATTAGGTCAGCATCTGTCTGCCCTTTACTATCTCCACACTGAGATTTTGACCTGGAAATGTGGGTATCATGAATCCCAAATGTATTTAACATTCCCAAGTATACACATGTATTTGGTTATTATAAAGCATCTTGAGACCTAGGTTTGCACCCAGAACTACTGCTCTGCTTATAACAAAACAGAATTTGCCTCAGCATCCTGAGACATAATTTATTTAGGGTCAGATTATTCATTTAAGGGTATATACTGATTTACAGATTTATTTCATTGTCTTGCTCCTGCATCTATCTCACAATACTGATATTAAATTTTCTGAATATAGAAGTAACTAGCTAACAAGTAGATTAATTCTGTTGTTAGTCCCAAACTTTGATTTTTATTTAGATCATCTAATTTTTCATTTACTCATTCAGCAGGAATTTTTAAGTGCATACCATATGCCAGGAATAGTTAGATGGAGAAATGCTACAACAAAAAAAATAAATATAACATGATTCTTTCTCTCTAAATGTTTTGGATAATAAGAAGAAAAAAGATGAATTAAAATGAAAGCAGTAAATTCTTGCAGGCACTATGATAGAAGTTTTTATGGTACACAGCGGGTCTCCAAAAGAGGTCATTGTGATTTATATTTCCAGTTTAAAAAGGTTCTTAGAGGATGTATCCCCAATTGCAAATTATTTTTTTTTCCCAAGAACCGTGGAATATGTGTTTTTTGTTGTTGTTGTTGTTGTTCTAAAACTGTGGCATGCATGTTTCAGTGTTTATGATATTAATATCATAGCCATTTATACTTGCCAGATTTTTTATTTTTCTTCTTCTTAAACTATGCTATATTTAAGTTTGAATAATTAGTTCACAATTATATTTACAAAAGCCTACAGTTTGTCTGTTTTACTTACTCTGTCCTTCTCCCTCTACTCATCCCCAAGAAGACTTATATTTGCAGCCTTTATCAAGAAGCCCCCTTGGCTTTTCTGATGGAGTCCACTATTGGGAGACACTTGCAGAATAATCAGGGAAGATAGGTGAATGGTAGATCTGGAAGGGTAAGCAGGAAAAATTGAGAACTTTTGAATGAAAAAAAAAAAAAATCCCATAAATGTATACTTTTTAATACATGGTAATGTGTTTACTTACTATTTCCTAACTTCAATTTAGTTAGTGCCCACTGCACTAATTTGTTATGGACATGCTTCCTTAGGAACAATAGAGAAAACAGAATAGTCTACAAGTTTCCAGATATAGTGTTTTCTCTCTATGATGACTATGGCACTTTTTACAACCTACTATGTACTGAGCAAATACTTAACTTTTTTTTTTTTTTTTTAATCGTTTTGCCTTTGTTGGTGGGGACTTGAGAGAAGAAATTTTGTGTATAGCATTTTTTTAATGTGCTAATTTCCACTGCTAGGGTTTATATATTTGTTTCATGAAACATTTGAGCTTTGTTCTTTTATCCTAAGGCAAATCTATCAAGTGTACATAACATTACAAATGAAAACAAATAGAATACCTTGCGGCACTTTTCTTATCGTATACCATACCAATTCAGATATTAAGATTAACCAAAAGAAAGATCAGAAGCCAAATGCTGAAGTTTTTCAGGAGCATTGATTAATAAATACGATATTGTATAGCTATATGGCAATTAAGTCCCCCCTAAAATTTAACTCTTTGTAAAAGAACTCTATGAATTCTAAACACTTGACGCAATAAACCATTTGTTTGATTCCCACTTGGTCAGAAAATATCAACTGAATTGATAGTATGTAGGAAGCTTAATGCTAGGCTGTGCACATATAGGATGAATCACTTCAAAGTAGGTAGAGGAATAAAAAGGCATTTTCAAAACAGAGTGTAATAAGGTTAAAGTACAGGATGCTATGGGAGTATAAAGGATGTTTATATAGTCCAGCATTGAGGGCATGAAAAAGGGAGTGATATATCAAACTCGAGTTAGGAAGGGAGAAAAGGAATTATCCAAGGCAAAGAGAACAATTTCAGGGGAGAGATGTCTAGGCATAAACAGAGGTCTAGGGGTTGGGAAGGAGCTCACTCGGTGCATTTAAGCATAGGTAGGAGAAGCTTGGTGTTTCTGGAACTTGGCGCAATACTTACGAGGTTGGATGAAAGGGGAGTAGGCTAGAGAAAGAGGTGGTGACATGTTCATTAAGAGTTTCCATTTAAGATTAAATTGGGATTCATCTGCAAAGATGGGGTGTCATAAAAAGAATTTTAAGTGGAAATGGTAAGAATTACATTTTTAAATAGCTATTCCAGAAGCTATGTGAAAATCTGTTCAGTGTGAGGGAATTTATATCGCCTTTTGTTGCCTAATGTCGTTATGCTTTTTTCTAACTATTTCTGTCATTCTCATCAAAATCTTTACTTAATTCATCATAATGTAGACTTCCTCCCACCTCCTTTGCTGGCATGGAAATATTAGTTGTATGTTTCTGTATGGAGGGGTGACTTTTAATAATGAGGCAGTTTGATATATACATGCTCCCTTCACCTTTGTGCCATTTTATCATTCTTTTTTGCTAAATCAAAGAGAATGACAGAGTAGCATGGCTGTCCTTCTATCTGTCTGGGTTTACTCCTGGCTTGTGCTAGAAGTCTGTCTATAGAATGAGTAGCAACAATCCCGGGTTCTTGCTAAAGAAGTACCCTTTGGAGTTTAAGGAGGACTTTGTCAAGTCAAAGCTTGCAAAAAGCAGTGGGAAAAGTCAAAAGCTCACTTGAGCAAGGTTGAAGGGTAGAGGAGTTTGTTGGGGGCAACTGCAGAAGGAAAAGAAATCTATACATGACCTAGAAAAGAGTTGACCAATCTATAACCTGTCCAAGACTATAAGCTATTTAGCCTATATACAATATGTAGAAGTAGAAGATCAAAGTTTTCAAGTCAATAGGTTAGGAGAAATGTCAGAGGATTCTAGCTCCAACTCCTTGATAATAATAGGGAACCCAGCAACAGTTAAAATATTTGAATTGGTCCAAGATATCCATCATTGTGCAATCTCATCTGCCTTTTCCACTAAAGTGTTCTCAAACTTGCACAATTCTTGCTGTCTACAAAATACATATCTCACCCTTGCAACAAAGGAGCAGGGAGTCTATAGTCTTTGGAGTTGCTCCAGCAACTGTTCTTAAAGTGAGCTCTATTTTTAAGTCATCTCTAACCCATTGGGTAAATACGCATGTGAACTTCTTTCCTGGAGCAAATGAATCTTTGTTTTTTTCTCTTTGAGCTTCAAGGATTACTGACAAAAGCAAGTCATTTTTGTCTTGGATTTTTGCTCCTGTTTCACAAGCTGTTTCTATTAAGTTTCTTGAATTTCAACTTTGTTTCAATTATAAAGCCTTTTGAATAGGAATCCTAGAGCCCCTCCTTCTTAGCATGACATCAGGTTCCAATATGTGTGTTAGTAATATTAAGTAAGAACTTCAGCTATGCATTCCAAAGCCTATTAACCTGAAACAAGGTAAACAGTTAAGGAGAGCTGAACTGCTTTTGGAGACAGAGTTCTAGATGAATTGAAATCTAACAAAACACACATGAATATTTACCAACAGAACTAATCACTGCAGTTATTAAGAATTCATAATAACTGTTTAACGGTATGCATTATGTGTAGAAGAATTGATTTTTTTATTGTTTTTATATAATATGACCAGTAGAAATTCCACAAAGAAGTTAAATATACACATACATACACACAGATTAATAAAGAAAGGTCAAAAGTTTTGAGTTAAACCTGTGAACAACTTTATTCCAATAAAATCCCTTTGGGAATTTGATTCATATTTGGAAACTGGTTCTAGGTTGAATGGTATGAAACCGAATTTCAGGAAACCTGGTAATGTTCTTCTTTTAAAGCTTTATTATCTTTTCTGTGGTGATACCCTTTTGAATTATCTGATCATTTCTCCTTCATTTTCTTTTTATTATTTCTCTCCCTTTTAAGTCAGGACAAATAACTAAACATACTTCCATAACCTCACCCCCAATACAAAGAATGCTTTACTTCTGATTTTGTTTGCATGTCAGATCAGTATTTTGGGTCCTCCTCATTTTATGTATTCTCCTGAGAGTTACTCCCACTTTCTCTTCATCTTGTATGTGTGTGGGTATGTGTGCGTGTGCTCAGTGAGGCTTAGAATTAAAGACTCTATTCTACACAATGCATCCACTCCATCAAGAGCCAAATTCTTATCTTGCTTTGAACCCTCAGGGATCATTGACTTCAAAAGAATATATTGTGTTCCAAAGTGGCTCCATACAGCTGTAGAGGAAGGCATAAAATTGGTCCCGAGAGACTAGTTCCTCAATTCAATGGGATGTTATTCTGCTGCATACATAAGTAGCTCTGTCTTTCTCTCTGGTGCATGAATGCCCGTGTGTTTGTGATCAAGCATACTTAGGCAAAACAGAGTTCTGGTATTCTTTCTGTTATTATTCTCAGGTAATAGTAGAGATCATATACCAAAATAAAAACTCATTAATATTTTAAACTGAAGGTTGTTTTATGATTTCTGTTATCTTTGAAATGCAAATAAGCAGAAAGTCAGATTAAAAAACAACAACAGCAGATCCAGTGTGCATAATAAATATCAATGGCCAATTCTCTAGGTGCCTTCCAAACTAAAAGGTTTCCAGAATATCAGTTTACTTGTTTAATTGAAGTAATTATGATGGGGTCTCAGATAGAAAGCAAAAATCACATTATAGAAAATGAAAAAAAAAGTGTATGATCACTGTGTGTGCATGAATGCCAGCTTATACACACACACACACACACAACACACACACACACACACGGATATGTAACATCAGTTTGTTTTTATGTAGTTTTTTATGTGTGTGTGTATCAGGTGGCATTCATGCACACACAGTGATCATACACCTTTATGTAGACTGTTTTAAAAGAAATCTGAATTTCTAGTCATGGATGTATCGCTTTTAAACTTTCCCCTGCCCAATCTAACTGTGCAGGATCATTTGGGATTTACATTTTCCTGTAGAACTATTTTTCATAACATGTATTTTATGTTTAAGTGTTAAGCAAAAAGATAAAACAAAGTTCTAAGGTCAGATACATTTGGGAACTTTGACGATAAAAAAAATGCTTGCCAGATTTCTTTTGTTTAGTTTGTAGAGCTTTCCCTGTGCTACATTATTCTACAAAAATAGGATATGGAGTATTCATCTTTCTCAAAGTGTACTCGACCACAGAACCAAGGCCACCCCACTATCCCAGCCATGCCTCGATATTAGTTTGCCATTTTGCAGGAATTTTTGAACTTCTAGGTATACATTTATATTTATTAAGATGAATTTCATTTGATTCTTTTAAGTTTCCCCTTCCACATTTTTAAATCTTTTTGTTAATTGCTCAAAAATGAGCACCACTATTTACTGTCAAACACACCCATAATTTTGTATTACTTGACAGTTTGGATTTGGGCTGGTGTGTCAAGTTGATATTTTAGCCAGTGGATAAAAATGGATGGCTTTCCATCTCTAGACATTTAAATTTTTCTGGATATTATGTATGGGCATAGCTAATGAACTAAATGTTGGCAACCTCATTTGTAAATATAAGAGCAATATCTTTGGGCATATTAAAAGACACTATTTTATTTATGCCCTTATAATTAGATATTAATTAGATTTTTTTAAAGATTTTATTTATTTTTTTGACAGACAGAAATCACAAGTAGGCAGAGAGGCAGGCAGAGAGAGAGGGGGAAGCAGGCTCCCAGGGAGCCTGCTGCGGGGCTCGATCCTAGGACCCTGGGATCATGACCTGAGCCGAAGGCAGAGGCTTTAACCCACTGAGCCACCCAGGCGCCCCAGATATTAATTAGATTTTAACTATCATTACCTATTCTTTCTTCTTTTGGCAGTATATATGGGTATCCCATTATATACTGCTTTTAGGTGGATTATAAATCTTATTATCTAACCATATTGGAAATTTATGATACACAAGTCATATTTTGGCAAGATTGGATTGGTACATAGAGAAAACGCAGTCAGTACAATGAGACAAAGATAGTTGTTTGTCCCAACCTTCTTCAGCCTAATGAATTAGGCATTAGTTGTACCATCATTGCTTTTTACCAGTGTTTTCCTAAAGAACCCAAGAAACAATAGGATAGCAAAACCAATAGTTATTTTAGTGGATCAGATACATTCATAATTACAAGACTTCTGCATCTAATTTCCAAATGTATACTTCATAATCTTCTGGATTCAAAGTGAGGAGGAAAGCAGTTTTATGTTTCTTTCCTAGAAAAGAAATGAGTACAGTATGAAACGCTAGATAAAAATCACTTACATAGTGCTTTTCCTAACTTCTGATTGTGATTCATAGGAAGTTACATAAGCACTAATTTGTGACAGAAAGAATAGAATCCAATTTATTAGAATATAATAACTAGGTGGGAGATAGGCAAAAAGATGTAATTCTGAATCTCGAATGTCTTTTGAGTGGTATGGGCAGAATTTTTATATGTAAAATATCCAGTGTAACTATTTCTCTGTTTATTAAATTATGTTTCATTATTATAGTGTTTCAGGTCTGTAAATTTTGTTAAATTGTCTATATTTTCACTTTGAAAGAGTACTCATACCAGAAAAGTAAAATACACTAATTGAAAGAAACCTAATTTTTTTTGTCCCCTTGTATATTTCTCTATGACTATATATACATAATTCCACAACTTTTGTAATTTCAGTCAATACAATAATAATAAAACATATTAACACGTGCCTGAAAACCCATAAGTTAAACAAAAGTAATGACAAAAATTGGGTTTGTAGTGGCCTATAGACACAACTCAAGAGTAAGAGAAATGGTTTCAGAATATGTGATGCTTCTCCTAACTATGTTTTTTGGCAATTCCACAATATATATCTGAAAAACATTGAGCATTTGCTTTAATTTTACAATTTCAGTTTTACATTTTCTTCAGGAAAATAACAGCAACACATGAAAATGTACTTTTAAATTTGTTGAAGGAAACTTAGAGATTACAGGCAAATTACCTAAATTAGAAATTGGTGAAATGAAATTTTAAAAAGCCTTTAGCAGAGCATATCAAGTAAGTGCTGCTGTGTTTCTGTGAACGTCTGCATATATGATTTGAAGACTAAGATGAGTATTTTATACTGATGTCTGTGTTTGGAATCTTCTGAAAAATAATTGTTATTTTTGTTACCATCATAGTAATTTGCTACTAGTTGTTTACTCATAGTAGTAGTGTAGGAGCCATAGTAAGAGTAATAATAGTGGTAGTGATATCACCAACATTGTTATTATTTGCCATAAAATTTGTGTGAGAACTCTTCTGATCAGAAGGTTGTCTTTTTTTTTTTTTTTAAGATTTTAATTATTTATTAGAGGGAGTACAAGCTGGGAATGGCAGGCAGAGAGCGAGGGGGAAGCAGGCCCCCTGCTAAGCAGGGAGCCAGATGCAGGGCTTGATCCCAGGACCGTGAGATCATGACCTGAGCCAAAGGCAGAGGCTTAACCCACTGAGCCACCCAGGTGCCCCAAGAGGTTGTCTTTTAATATTAGAGCCCATAAATCCAAGTTAAGAGATATTGAAATGATCATATTTGGAATCTAGATAGGCTATGCCTTAGCTATGTGAATAATCTCACATTTTAAGATCTCTTTTAGCCATAGATCTGTCATGGCTGCATAAAACTACTATTACAAAACATAGTTCAAATTGTAGCAGGACCTACTTCTCATTAATTGTCCCTCCAAAGGTATTATGAACCTACTTAGAATAGAAGAATAAGTAGCTCTATATTGTATGATTGCTTAACAGAGGATTTCAATAAACTATATTCTGTGTAATATACACTGGAGTTATGTCCCCATTTTAAGGACCAGTGCTTTTCCTTTAAAGACCTTCACTCGCCATGGAATATGCCAATACCTATTTTTCACTACCTTCTGTCTTAAAGGGCAAATATATGTTTAAGCTGTCATTAATTTTCATATAGTTATAGGTGACATCAGTTAACATTTTATTTTAAAAACATATAGCTGTTGGGGCACCTGGGTGGTTTAGTGGGTTAAATCCTCTGCCTTAGGCTCAGGTCATGATCTCAGGGTCCTGGGATCGAGCCCTGCATCGGGCTCTCTGTTCAGCGGGGAGCCTGCTTCCCCCTCTTTTGCCTGTCTCTCTGCCTACTTGTGATCTCTCTCTATCAAATAAATAAATAAAATCTTAAAAAAAAAATAAAAATAAAAATATATAGCTGTCATGGTATACTTAAAGGGGATAACTGAAGGCTATAGAGCACACAGAATGTGCTGTTTTCCCAAAGTTCTCAAGAACATGATAAAAGTAAGGGACATCCATATTTTTGTAATAGCATCAAGGGGGATAACTATTTAAATTTAGAGTAATTATTTTCTTATGAGAATAATTTCCTCCAATGGATTACTTTTAATAAGAACCCAAATAGAGTACTTGAAATATAACTACATTAATAAAATATTGATTTAATAACAATAATTCAAGAGAATACCTTATGTATTAATAGACATATCTATAAATTATCATTTTACCTAAATCAAATTATTAGCTTATAATAGAATCTCATAAATGTGTAATCACTATCTGTTTTTTACAAAATGAATCAAAGTTTTTCTTTAAGGTACCCTGACTGCATTCAGTAACTATAAACAATTTCAGCTACTCAGTATTTGAAAACAGCCCACTAGGAAAAAGGTATATATGAAGAAAAAAGAATGGGACTAGATTTAAGCAACAATTTTCAGCCAAATAAAAGCTGCATTATTGAAATTTTATGCCTTCTCATTAAGTTAGCATGAAGAAAATATAAAGAAGCCCATCCTACAGTCTATAATATTATCTCCTTCCTTGGGCTAGAACCTCAATGCAATCTTACAAAATAAAGTGAAAAATATTCCTAAACAAATGGACTTTTCTTTTGATCTGTGAGATACAGACACACACCCACAGAAATTTTTGTGTAAGCTTTATCCATACTTTTCTAGTGGTAGAAGCTGGTGAAAATCAATATCTCTTTGTCAATTAGGGATGCTTCCTGTAACATTATGAAGGAAACTGAACTGGAGCTCAGTTCATTCCTGTGTCGGAATGTCCTTAGTTTCAAGGAATAGGGGAACTTCATAAATTGTATTCAAAAGAGATGTATAATGAATTTTCCTAGATTGTCCATAAAAATTTTAAACACGTCTGCGTAACCTCCAAATTATGCACTGTTTTTCAGGCCACATAATCATAGCATTGATAAGATCAGCAATACGGCTTCCTTACCTATAGAACAACGTGGGGCAAGGTGGTAAACAGGCTGAAATAAATTGAAGTCTTGGCCTTCTTCAGCACAGAGTTTGACCTGGACTTTCTAGACTTCCTAAACCATGGATTCATTTTTCTTCGTAACACTTATTACCCCCAACATATTCTATTTTACATTTGTTTATTATCTCCACTAACAATCAAATTTCCAAGAGAAGGATACTTTTTTTTTTTTAATTGAACTACTTCCAGTATCTAGAAAAGTGCTTGATACATGGTGGGTTTGCAATAAATCATTTTTCAATGAGTGGAGGAAGCTCTATTCAGGAAAGTTTACTGGCAAACACAATGTGGTAATTAATTCATGATTGTAAATACCTTGTGAGACATGGTGTTTCAAAACCTCTTTAAAATAAAGATATTTAAAAATATATAGCAAATGGTTAAAACTAGTAATAACTGCAGGTCCATTAACTACAGAGGAAATAACATATAAGGGAAATCATGACTGTGATATATCTTGAAACAGTTCTATGGCAGCTTCTCTTCAGTATGGCCATTGTCAATTCCTTTTCTTGTATGTGCATGTATATGGGCATTCCCCCTTCCAGAGCTGGAGTCTGTTCTTCCCCACCTTGAATCCAGGATAAAATTTGGTTTACCAGTAGAATGGGTAAGAGAGATGTTCTGGGACTTCTGAGGTCAGATTATTAGAAGGCTTGCACTTTTACCTAGACTGATTGGAACATTTACTCTGGAGAAAACAAACCAATGTGTAATAAATCCCACTACCCTGAAACGACCAAATGGTGAGAAACACAAGCCACACGGACAGACCCAAGGTATTAAGATGCCATGCAGAGAGAAAGAGAGACCAAGTAGTATTGGGCACCAGACATTTGAATAAAGAGGTCATTTTGAAATTGTGTCCTCTAGCCCCAGATATCCAGCTGACGCTGTCACGGATCAAAAACAAACTGCTCAGTCAAGATCTTCCTGAATTCCTGACCTACATATCAAAAGCAAATAAAATACTTGTTTTTAGTCTCAAATCTTGGGGTGGTGTGTTACCATAAATAAATATATGGCGCAAGTTCCAATACCATTATTACACAGCAGAGAGACCAGTACTCTGAGCTTCTAACACAGAAGAAAAGGGTGTATTTCGTTCAGGTTAAATTATACAGCATGTGCTAACTATGCCAAAATGTGTGTCACAGATTTAACTGAGACCATTCTAGTTCAAAGGGCAAACTACAAAGAAATGACTGAAACAGTTTTGATTATTGGGTCAGAGAATACATCAGAGACTCTGATATTGCTTTCACATATATTTTCATTTTGTTGTCTTTGTTTTCTTGCATCATTTAGGTATAATATTCGTAAAGTGGCCCATTGCCCTGTACTAACGCTGCTAATGTTTTATTTATGATACTAAGGTCTTTCTTTGCCTTTTAGCTAAGCTCTACAGGGATATTTCAATGAATTTTTAATCTTCGTTTTTACCCTCCCTTGAAGCGGAGTTACAGTGTGTCTCACAGACAGCTATGCTGAGTAACCAGGTATTTGTCAGACTGCCACATGAGTCATTTTTTCAATGACAAAGCAGGTGGCTGCCCCGGAGGGGAACATAAAAGGAATCTCAGTAATCATGTCCTACTTGAGTTGCCTACACACTGCTGACTCAACAGCTGGTTCTTTCCAGAAGAAAACAAGGCAGGAAATAAAATATAAACTAAAAACAAACAAATGAAAAGAAACGTAATAAAACCACCACTGAAACAATAACTGCCTTTTTTTTTTCCTTTCAAAGAATGATTTCTTAGCATGTATGCCTTAAATGAAAATGTCTAAAACAAATTATAGACAGAAATCTTTAGACTTTACAGGACGTTGGATCTGGTGTTTCATCGATAAAATCCGCCAGGAAAATTGGAACCACATAATCATTGCTTTCTTATTTGCTCAGTGGAATATCCAAGCCCAGAGGGGTTCTAGACGTTTTGAATAGGGTATTGGGCCAAGATCTGAGTCAGGAGTTTCCAGGCCACATACTCACCACATGATTTACTGACAGCATCATTGCATAAAAGGAAATGTAACTTCTGAAAATGCCCACAATTAGATACTAAGTAGACACTTGCCATTCTCTTCTTTAATCCAGTGGTAGATACGCAAAGTCCCTCTAGTGGCTTGTGGGGCCTTGATAACAATCACCAGTATCTCTGAACGCATTAAGTGGGCTTCTGCGACAAGATGGTTTTCCATTTCTGAGGGGACACGTTCTTTACAAAAAAAAATGCTGTGAAATTACATGAAAAGGTTGGAATTTCTGGATAAGTAACAAAATATGGAGAAATTCAGAGACCTCTTCTTCCCTAGGTCACCTTAAAGCAAAGGAAAAAGAACCATTCTGTTGGAAGAGGCCATTGATAGGGTTACATCCCCAGCTAAGACTAGGGAATATACTGGTGGCTGTGCTGAAGAGTTTCTTTTTGGAAGTGACCGCTAGAACATCTTTGACAGTGAGACAAGAAGACTAACAACAGGTACTAGGAAGGAAGAGTGAAGATGAATAAGGAAAGGGAGCACAGGTAGATCAGTCTGAAAGGGCACCAGGACCATGAATAAAAGGCAGAATGAGAGTTCAGCATTCCCACAGTGATGGTCTAAAAACAAATCAACAGCAAACATACCTGCAAGATAACGAGATAATTTTAATATTTCCATGTTATAGTTATCAGTGCCTGACAAAGTGGTTTTGCAGACCCGATCATGAATTCTGAATATTCACATGCTTCCATTTTTTATTGTGTAAATTTGAGTTATACAACTTGATGCATGTATCATTGTAAAATAATAAGCACCATCAAGCTAATTAAAATAATAGATCACCTCACATGGTTACCTTTTTGTGGGGGAGAGGTGAGAACACTTAGGATCTAATCTTTCAGCAAATTTCAAGTATATAATACAGTGTTGTTAACTGTAGTCACCATGCTATACATTAGATCTCCAGAACTTACTCATCTTGCCTAACTGAAACTTTGTACCCCTGACCAGCATCTCCACATTTTTTTACCTACCAGCCCTTTGTAACTACCATTTTGGTCTGCTTCTGTAAGTGTGATAGTTTGCCATTACTTATGAAACAAAATCATTCCTTACTGCTGAAATCAGAGTTTGCTTTTCTGTATCCAGCCTTCTACTATTTGTACAACCAGCCATACTGGCCACCTCAACAACAGCTGATTCTCAGTCTCTTGCTGAGAATGTATGTACGTATGCATACATTTACTATTCATTCCACCTAGAACACCTGTCCCATGTCCCATTATTGCTTCTTTTGTCAGTGCCCAATATACACAACTTAACCTGTGTAAATTTGGCCTTTTTAGGTTTTCAAAGCCTCAAGTAGTCATTTCCTCAAGGAAAACTTCACCAACCCTTTCAGAATGGATTAGTAACCTGTTCAAATGTATATATTTAAATTCTTGGCTGTGTGTTAGCTTTATCACATTGTGGGTCAGCTCCTTCCACCTACTGCTAGGTTCACTCTTTTTGGGGCAAATGTCTGAACACGGCACTCTCTGTACTTCTGTGTATATATTTAAGCTTTGTCAACATACCATTGATTACGGACGATGTAGCTCTGCATTAGGGCTTATTAAAATTCAGTACAGCACATGTCTGCTCATGTAAAAATATAGAAGTAATATCCATATACAGAACCTGAATGCCATGCTCAATTAAATGCCAAGCACAATCCCAGCGCATCTGCTTGGTACATGCTCTGGTCACAGCCTAATAGTCAATTGTACAATGACAAATAAATGCATAATATATCATGTTAAAATAATTTTGTATTTTAGAAAATCTTAGTTGTTTCAAATTTTGAGGCTTTGTGCTTGAATTTTTTTTATTGTGGAAAGTAAGCAGCAGTTCCTTCAATATTGTTAGTGATCTAACTTGAAACCAAAAAAAAAAAAAAAAAAAAAAAGTCTTACTATTCTTTTAAGCTGCCGTTATCAGTTTAGTTGAGGAGTACAAACATGAGCCATTAAAAATGCAGCTTCTTAGCCTATGAATCAGAATTTCTCCATGGTCTATAAACCAAAAAGTACCAATCAATTATATTGCTTTTTCCATCATCTTTAAGCCTGGATCTACATTTTTATGTATGGCTAAAGAGTCTCATTTCTCTTGACAGACTCTCTTGTGCATAAATGTTGTGCCTTTAAATTTATAAACCAGATTTATAAAATACCACTTTAAATGTATAAACCATATCTATTTCAATAAAATGCCACTTTAATTTTCAGCGATTTCCAGTTTGTGGTGAGTATGAACTTTCTCCTCCAACCTAGGATATAAAAATGACACATCTCTTTTCTTTGTTTAAAAATCACATTTTAAAAAATTATATTTAATCTGCTTTATGTTTCCAAATCCCTGATGTGAAGAAATTCTATTTCAGTCATTATTGGGCTTCTCTCCTCTGTAGAGTCAAACATCTTGCAGTTATTGTCACCATTGGTATCCATGTGATTCCTTTAAAGGGAGACAGTTCCACTGCCTATCCAGGAAACCTCCTGAGATTAGGACTGGCCTCCTTAGGCTGTCATGCCATTTACCCCCAAATAAAGGACAACTGGGATGAGGAGGAAACACAGAACTACTTGTGGAACCCACAAAATCTTGTCCCTTCATAGTGAGGGGTTGAGTTTCTTAAATACTCACTGAACTTTGGCCCCAGATGTTACCAACCGTTTTTTTAAGGCCTCAAGGGTTTCTAAGAATGGTAAAGCGGAATGTTAGAAAGATCCTTTTGAAGTGCATGGGTGGCTCAGTTAAGCATCTGCCTTCAGCTCAGGTCATGATCCTGAAGTCCAGGAATTGAGCCCCTCATTGAGCCCCTGACATCAAGCCCCACATCAGGCTCCTTGCTCAGTGGGGAGTCTGTTTCTCCCTCTGCCTCTCAGCTGTTCACACTCACTCTCTCTCAAATAAATAAAATCCTTAAAAAAATAAATAAATAAAGGTTGCTTTTTCCAAAAACCAACTACAAAACTAGATAAAATTTTTGCTAACAATTCAGGGTTCTTGAAGTTGACTAAATATAAGCACACATTGGGAAATATTTATTCAAGAAAAATGACTCACCTTTGGGTAAGAACAGTGGGAATCTGTAGCATTCTTCCAACAGGCTGTTCTAACCAACTTCTCTCCTTGCCCAATATCAAAATCAGTAGGCACAGTGCTGCTGCCAGGAGTGGACAACCCACAAAAATCAGTTGGTTCGCTGGGAAGAGACATACTTGATTTTGAACAAAGGGCACAGAAGCCACGCCCAGTAGTATTTGTGAGTAAAATGGCAAAATTGGTAGGAAATGAACAAAGGAAGCTAACAACACTTCTAAACCGAGATTGTAGTTGTCCTTGGAGTGAGCAGTAAACTGACCAGCCAGCAACTTAATAGGCAAATCCTGGAAATGGATCCATGGAGGGGCTAGATCAGCTTTCCACAAATCCGTCAACTAGGGGAAGCTACCCCGAAGAGGAGAGAGAGACTTTAAAATACCCAAAGACATCATTTAAAAAGAAGCATAAAGAACAATGAATAATTTAGACCCTTACCTAACACAATCTACAAAAGTCAAATAAAAAAAATGTACCTTAGATTAAATGTAAGAGCTAAAACTAAATTACTTCTAAAAGCAAGCAGAGAAGAAAATGAGACTTTGGATTAAACAAAGACATCTTAGATATGACACAAAAAGCCAATCTATCAAAAGACAAAAAAAAAGAAATAAATAAAAATTGAACCTCATTAAACTTAAAATGCTTCTGTTCTTCAAGAAAGACTTATACAAATAAAATATAAGCTATGGGCTGGGAGAAATACATGCAAATTATGTATCTGATAAAGGATATATGATATATATTCAAAATAATGAAAGAAATTTTACAACTCACTAAGAAGATGACAAGCGACCCAGTTTAAACATGAACAAAATATTTTATAACACATTTCACCTAAGAAGATATATGAATGGTTAAAAAACACATGTAAAGTTGTTTAATGTAGTTAATATTCATTTTGTCATTTTGCCCTAAAGTCTCTAGTGAAATGCAAATGACATACTCCTAGACATCCACTGGAATAGTTATCATCAAAAAGTCTGATGGTACTAAGTATTGGCAAAAAACAGAGAGAAAATTGAATCTCTGTATGATCTTGGTAGGAATGTAAAATGGTACAGATTTTTTTGGAAAAAAGTTTGACAATTTCTTAAAAGTTAATAATAAGCTTAATTCCATTCCTAAGTGTATGAGATATAAAACATAAGTCTACACAAATTCTTCTATGCAAATGCTCATAACAATATTATTTTGAATAACTAAGAACTGGAAACAATCCAAAAATCTATTGACTGTTGACGAGATAAACAAAATGTGGTGTATCTATAAAATGAAATTCAGTTCTGCAGTAGAAAGAACAAATTGTTGATACATATGACAACATGAATGGACCTCAAAAATTTTATGCCAAGTGAAAGAAGTCAGGGACAAAAGACTATATATTCTGTGGTTGTATTTGCATAAAATTTCCAGGAGAGGTGAAGTCATAGAAATAAAGGTAGATTAGTGCCTGAAGCTGAGCCGGAAATGGAGATTTCCTGCAAATGAATACAAAGAAACTTTTTGAGTGATTGGTCTACAACCATACAACCATACAGTATTATGGCAATCATTGTAACTATAAATTTCATTTAGAATATTGAATTGTGTGTTTAAAATGAGTTTATTTTATAGCATCTGATTTATAGTAAAAAAAAAAAACAATAAACTAACATTCACTTCTTAATGGCCTTTAGTAAAGCAATGCTTGAATCTTTTAAGGAGGTTGCTGATATTAAGATTAGTTAGAATTTTCTGACTCTCATTTCATGTTACATGTTACATTTATGTGAAATTTGCTTGTGCTCCTTTAAAAAAAGCTTGAAAACTAAAATAATTATAATTTTTTTCAGTTTATGTTTTTAAAACTATTAATACTTACTATGTATGGTTGAGTGATGTATTTTTGATAAATGGAAATATTTTTGCTTTTGAAAAGAGAAGAAGTAAATCATTTGGAAAACCTTCCAAAAAGGATCTTCTCTGTCTGTGACTTGGCTAACACGTAAAATCGGGTTTTTGTTTTTAGTAAATTGAATCAACAAAACAGTTTCCTTCGAGTCATAGAAGATAACAAATCTGTTAACATAAATTATAGATGTATTTATTTATAAAACTAATACAACTAGTATTTTCCTAGAATTCTCTGAGTTGAGAGTGTATGAATTAGTCTTAATTATCAAATTAACATCAAATCATTAAGTTCTCCCACCAAGGCTTTAGTGACAGTGAGGTACTCTCACTTGTGCTTACAAATGACATCCTCTAGCCTATCCTTTAGCTTCTTCCCCTGCTTCTCCGGGTGATGACCACACAGGTCATTATAGCTACATAACCTGCTGTCCTTCCCTAAGCTTCTTGGCCGAGAGCTATGCTGTTGTACAGAATTCTTAAAATTAACCATGAGTTGCTACTATGATGAAAATATTCTGAACTGTTTTTCATCAATGGCAATGCTGAAATAGAGAACTACCTTCTTCATCCATTCAGTATACTCCTTCTTCTACTAGGTTAAAAAGCAGGCCTGCCTTCCTTGCTTATTGTTTTGTTTTTTCAGGTAGTCACTGTTAGAATACTCAGCCCCAGCTTTCAAAGATAGCAGGGCAAACAAATAAGCTAGAGCCCGATGTTCTCAATATCATACTTCCCCTTCATTAGCCAGTTTTTTTTATCTTGAGTAACAAACTACCCATAATGTTAGAGACTTAGAAGTTCTTAAGGGTTTTGTTTTTGCTTGTTTATTTTAGTTGCTCATGGATCCCTAGGTTAGGTAAAGTGACTGCTTCCTTAGGCTCAGTTTTGTTCAAATCAGTTTCATGTGTCTTCGTGATTCTGGGTCCACTGCTTACTATGGAATATACTTCTCACTAATGATCATGAGAGATCAGGACAGAAAAATAAATCAAGAAAACATTTTTAAAAAACCTCTCCCTAGGGGCGCCTGGGTGGCTCAGTGGGTTAAGCCGCTGCCTTCGGCTCAGGTCATGATCTCAGGGTCCTGGGATCGAGTCCCACATCGGGCTCTCTGCTCGTCGGGGAGCCTGCTTCCTCCTCTCTCTCTCTCTGCCTGCCTCTCTGCTTACTTGTGATCTCTCTCTGTCAAATAAATAAATCTTAGAAAAAAAAAAAAAACAAAAAAAAAACCTCTCCCTAAAAAAAACTAAAAAATAAAATAAAATCTCTTCCTATATCATATAAACTAGCCAAATCCAACTCAGCAGGGTGGGAATATGTTTTCCTTCCAGATGGGGAGATATTGCAAATTTCCATGACTGAAAAACATGGTCGTATTACAGGGGAGTAGTAATTGGAACAGCAACAAATCCCTTCATCAGGAATCTATTAGCTCAGAACCAAGAGTGTATTTCTTAACCTTCTTCCTTCTCTTCTCTACAGAAGTTTCTACCTATAAAAATACTCTTGTCAGTCCTATTCCATCTCTTCGCTTTTGCTGCTTTGGGTTTGATATATAACCACAGCTATCTTAATACCATGCAACAATAAACATGTAGTTTTTACTCACGTTTGTTGTACTTGGCTGGGACAGCTCTGCTTCAGGCTGTCCCTCAATGGGACAGCTAGGTGGCTCTCTTTGTTCTTGAATCAAGGGGGAGTGTCTGTCCTCAATGTATTTTTCTTATGGGCCAGAAGGCAACCAAACTGCATAAGCAATAATACCAGCCTCAGCGAGTGTTACATTGCTCACATCTAACTGGTCAAAGCATCACATAGCCAAACCTAGAGTGAAAGGAAGGAAAAGTACATCTGATGCCCCATGAAGCCACAGTTACCTACCTTAGTCACATTTAGTCATTTCCTTCACATACACCCCAAGGCTTTGTCACTTACTTTTGATTTAGCATGCTACAGTTTTATTTAAAAGCAATGGACCTCTGTATGCCCACTTAATTTCCCTTAAATTGGCCTGTTTTGTGCTCATCTTCCCTTTGTCATAACTGTCACGGTAGCAAGCTCATGTTTTCAAATCTTTGCATCCAACTTTCTCACACCAGTATAGCAAGTTCCATTAGGTGCATTGTCTGGAGTGCAGTGTTTTGCCACTATAGAATAGAGGTTATCATTTTTGCAGCCTCAGGCAAAATACACTTATTTTAGGTTTTTTGTCATGACACTACTCCTACCCACACAACTAAAATCACTACCGGTCAAGGTTTGGTCACAAAAACGGAAGCCACTCTCTATATTATGAGTTAAAACAAAGCTTAATACAGAACTAAGTTGAAAGAGCACGGAGGTCAGAGAGGCTGCAGCACTAGGTCCAAGGATTTGACACTGAAATGGTCGAGAGCTTGTTCTAACCAGGCCGTTGCTGTGCCTCTTCCCTAATGACAGACCTCGCTGCAGCCCCGGTTTCTGCTTTTCATCTGCCTTCCAAACCTAGCATGAATTCCTCTTTTGGGCAAGGAAACCAGAAAAATAAAGAGGATTCTGGGAAACATAATAATTGGCCTTAAAATATGCGGGAACTTAGTTGATAGCAGAAAATCCAGCACGGTCATGTTTTCACAAATGGATACACGTTGATCTGCGAGATTGAAAAGTTGAGTTTCTCACTCTGAGATTCCCAAGCACTCTAAGTTAAATCAAAACGCTTATGCATTTACACCACGGATTTACGACATCAACCTGGAATGAAATGGGCTAAAGAAGAAATTATGAGACACAGATATACCCGTTTTAAAACAACTGTTTTTTTTCTTGAGCAGAATTTGATTGAAGCCATTACCCAATGTAAGTGTAGGAGTCCAGTCTTTTAATAACAGTGAAAATATTAAACATCACTGGTAATGTACAAAAAATATCTTTGAATATCTTTTATTTCCTATTTTCTTTCTATTTTATTAATTTTATTGTAATGCTTTCCACATGCTGTCTTTCAAAATACACACCTTCCCACACCCACCCACACACTCACATAATAAATAGATATATAAATATATTTAAATTTAAGAGCCAATGTAAAAGTATCTGCTATTTGGGACAAGTATACCATTAATAAATATAAAACATACTTATTTGTATAAGCTTGGCGATATCTCCTTTTTTTATTTTTTTTGGAGAGAGACGGTGGGGAGGGGCAGGGGAGAGGAAGAGAACAAATCTTAAACAGGCTCCATGCCCAGCACGGAGCCTGAGGCAGGGCTCCTTCTCACAACCCTGACATTATTACCTGGGCTGAAATCAAGAGTTGGATGCTTAACCAACTGAGCAACCCAGGCACCCTTAGCCTGGAGATACTTCCCGATGAGAAGTTTGATCATGAAATTCCTACAAAAAAAATGTATTTCTGCAAGGTTAATATTGATAATCTTGAAACATAACTGATAGGTTTAGAAACAAGAATAAAAATGGAAAACTAGGGAGTCAGTGAGCATCCTGTATACTTCATGCTTCATAGTAACAAATAAAAGTGATTGTAGATATTAAGTGTTGGTTTGCAGTAAAGGATAATAGAAAAACTTTCAAACTAAATATTAGAGTATGTGAGTCTTGGTTTGTTTTTGTTTTTGTTTTTGTTTTCCCCATTAAATGTGTGATCTGGACTAGTTGATTAACCTAAGACCTGCTTTCCTGAATTGTAAAATACAAGATTAACACTAGATTGTCTCTCAGGTAATTGTCAATTTCAAATCTATGATTTTGAATTATTGAAGATATTTTAAGCATATAATTTAAGCTTAGAAAAATAAAGATGTAAAGTAATCCAGATATTTATATATTTTTTGTTACTGCCTGAAAGTTTTCCCAAAACTTAGCGATTTAAAACAACAAACAAGCATTCCTTATTTCTCACTATCCTGAGGGCCAACAGAGCAGTTCAGGTCTGGGACATTTTGTCTGGGGCCAGATTATCTAGGACAGCATCCATTGCTTGTTTGATAGCGAAAGGCTTGTTGGTTTCACAGGCAAGTTGGCTAGGGTGAGATGGTTTAGTCCTATAGCACATGACCTTTCATTCTTTCTGGTCAGCTGCCAGGCTTTTCCATGTGGCAGTCATAGGGTCCACATACCAGCAAGAGAAGGCAAGTCCAAATGAGGGCTCTTCAAGCCTCTGCTTGTATTAAATTTGATAACATTTTATTGGCCAGAGGATATCACACAGACAAGCCTAGTTCACCACATGAAGAAATGGATCCCCCTTCTTAATGGAAAGAGTAGCAAAATCACATTGCAATGTGAATATGAATACATGAGTGGGAAGAATTTGTGACTAGTTTTGCAGTCTTCCATCCATCCTGTTCTCCAGCCAAACTGAGCTGCATGATTTCTTAAATATAATTCATACAATCTTCCAGATTTGAGTTCGTTCATATATTTCTGGACCTCCAAAACATCCTCTTGTACTTACAGATTCTTGCAGTTCATACCACTTGTAAAGCACAGAGTTACTTAGCAACTGCCAGTTTTTTTTTATTGGTGTAGGTAGAGGGAATAAAAAGATGAGACAGTGCCTGGATTTTGCAGGTGTCAAGCGGGCTTCACAAGAGACCTACACTAAAGGATAATGTAAGGATGCTAGATGCATAGAGCTTATGAGGTTTTCTTAAGGCAGAAGATGGGCACAGAGAAAGAATTGTGAAAATAGGTTATTTTCATCTCAGTTTTATCTAGAAATAGTTTTTTCTTTTACAATGCAATTGAGTAATGAGACTACCCATTTCAAGAATGATATGTTGTTAGGACTTTAATGCATATATATTACGAGATTTAGAGAGACATGGTGTGCTCTTATATTTAAAACTTTGTAGAAAGAAGGCATGTAATACTAGACTTATGAAAATATAGAAGTCTGTAAAAGGAGAATAGCTAAACTACATGATTCTTGTTAATTTGAACTAATAAGTTCATGAAATGCAATTCAAATTTTACAAAATCATTACATTTTTGTTCTCTCAATGACAGATTTTATTTGTTTACATTTCTTAATGTGTGAACCCATGAACCTAGAAAAACCATTTGGAAAAAACAATGAGATCTCTCAGTTTCCTAAAATATTATCAGTATTTGTTACAAATGATATTTAAAAGCATGTGTAAATCCTATTTATTTTTAAATATTTACACAAATAGGAAAATTTTGCAGATTAGCCTCAGAATAGGTTTTATGTTTACTTTGAGTGGACAATTTTAAGTGATCTTCCAAGTCACTTTGATTTGTAACTTTCTACACTCCACAAAATATAATAAAACTTTCTTTGGCTTTAGAGCTAGTTGAATACATCACTTAGACTACTGATTAAATATTCAAATATTTAACTAAATATATTTGTTATTAACTTGAAGTTTTAATCCAGATCGCATAAATAATGTCACATTCTTTTTAGAATTTTTTGGGGGCACCTGGGTGGCTCAGTTGGTTAAAGCCTCTGCTTTTGGCTCAGGTCATGATCCCAGGGTCCTGGAATCGAGCCCCCGCATCGGGCTCTCTGCTTGGCAGGGAGCCTGCTTCCCCTCCCCTCTCTCTGCCTGCCTGCGATCTCTGTCTGTCAAATAAATAAATAAAATATTTTAAAAAAATTTTTAATTATTCGTCAAATGGAATATATAAAATTTTAAAAATATCAGTCATAAAAATTGGAGAAGGGTGTCAAGGAGTACTTAACAATAAAATTCTAGATGCTCAAGTGTTTGGATACCTTTGTATATGTAATTGCTTACATGACTTCTAAATATTTGAAAGTCATATAGTGAAAACAACATGTGCTTCCTACCAACTAGTGGTAAATGGCACCTTTAGCACATAATTGATGCTCGATTTTAGGCAAAGTACAACTTCTCTAAACTTTAGTATACTTATATTATATGAAGACTGAATCATACCAGCATTCAGTAAGTTGTTTTCTGAATGAAATAATTTCATGCATATTAAAGCCCTTTCAAATTGTACACAAATACTTACATAATTTTCACTCCATTTTGTGTATCTATGCAAAAGGAACAATATATAAAGAATACCTAATTTTAAAATGTTTATAGTAATACTCAATAATAATTACAAGTTTCATTTATCATATGCTTACTTTGGGCCAAACACTGAGCAAAGATTTTAAAATTATTGTCTTTAATCCTCATTATGTCCCTATAAGATAGTCTTTACATAGTTTACAGTTGAAGAAACAGAGCCATTTATTTATTTATTTATTTATTTATTTATTTAAGATTTTATTCATCTACTTGAGAGAGAGAGTGAAAGAGAAAGAGAAAGAGCACAAGCTGGGAAGGATAACAGGGAGAAGCTCAAACAGATCCGTTTTCGAACTTTATTTCATTATTTGCTAGTTTTGTGTATCTGCTTTTCAGCATTATGTCAGCTTTTCCAGTGTCTAGTCTTCGAGTAATTTGTAAAGATTTTATTTATTTATTTTATAGAGAGGACATGGCAAGAGAGGGAGCACAAGCAGGGCAGTGGGAGAGGGAGAAGCAGGCTTCCCGCTGAGCAGGGAGCCTGATGCAGAGCTAGATCCCAGGACCCTGGGATCATGACCTGAGTTGAAGGCAAATGCTTAACTATTGAGCTACCCAGGCGCCCCAAACCCATAATTTTTTTAGGAAATAACACACAAGGGGCACTTAGGGCTCAGTCAGTTAAGTATCTGCCTTTGGCTCAGGTCATGATCCTAGGGTCCTGAGACTGAGATCTTCCCTCCCTCCCTCTGCTCAGCAGGGAAGCTGCTTCTCACTCTCCGTGTGCCCTCACCCACCTCTCCTTGTTCTCTCTCTCTCTCAAATAAATGAATAAAAAAATTTTTTTAAAGAACCCACAAACTGCATAATATATTAAGGTTTATGAGATATATTGTAATAAATACTCTTCTTTAAGTGTGTTTGGACCTGAAATTCCCAAATGAATAGTTTAAATTGTACTCACCTTGTGTTCACTTCTGCTTGTCACCTCTGCGTGCATGGGTACCTGAGTATGTGCTTACCTGTGTGTTACTGCAGGGGCAGGCTTCTAAGTCCTACTGTATTCAAATTTCATGATTTGATGGACTAATTATAAAATTCAGATATTTATATTTAATCTGGATGTTCAGGTTATTTGCTTTTAACCTCGTTTCTTCCTTGGTATATGCATGTGGCTTTATTCACTGCACAGTATGGTGTGTAAACCTTTCTCCAGCATTGCATTTGGAGATCATTCCTATGAGACTGTTACTTAAAAAAGCCCTTCCTTTAAGAAAGAAGCTTTAGATTTGTCAAGAGATCATGTAATTTGTTTTCCCCCAAGAAGTAGAACTTTTTGATGAGCCCATGTTGATACTTGATGTTTTTTATGCAGTTGCTTCATGATTGTAGTGTTGGCGGTTTTGCACTTTAAGATCACTGTTTCATCTACCATTTGGGTTTCTGACCTTTGTCAGTAATGCCTTTTAAGTAACAGTCTTGCTATGGTTGGATAGGAGAGGACAGTGGGATATTTGGAGGATTGCAGATGGAAAATAAGCCATAGGGCTTGATCAGAGTTGATGGGTAGAGATTGACAAGCAGACTTCGAAAGATCTAATAAAGTTGTTTTGGGCAATATTAGAACCCTGAATGGATTTACCACTTTCACATCTTTGTTATATATATATTTAAAAAAAAGAAAGTAGTTCAATTCTAAAGACACTATTGTGTCTTTTACTCCACCAATACCACTCTTCTTAAGAAATTACTGCACATTTGTAGTCTCATTATCTGAGAGCAAATTTAAATATCTTTTAGAAAATTTCTTTGCTGTTCTTTCATTATACTTCCTCTATAAAGTTTCAGAACCTATTTTAAAATTTCATGATAAATATAATTACATTTATTAATTATTTTAGGAAGAACCAATATTTCTCTAATATGAAATATTACCATTCTAATTTTATATATATATACCTCTTCTATTTGGTATATTCTGTCTAGTATCTAATGAATTTTTAGGTTTTAAACTTACTGTTACCACAATTACTATTATAATTACTATTATCACAATTATTAATGAACAAATCTGGTATAAATGAGATCTGTTGCATGTTGAAGATTATGTTTATTGACTTTGCTGTACTTATATTGCTTCTTTTTTATTTCATTTAACTCTTGGGATTTTTTACATAGGCAGTCATATCTTACGCAAATCATTACATGGTTTTGCTTTTTCTCTTCCTCCCCATTATTTATGCCTTTATTTCTTTTTCATTTCTTATTACTTAACTACCTTACAGTGCAATGTTGAATAATAATATAGTGGTAAGAATATCTAACTTACAGTTGAGTTAATGGGTAATGTTTCTAATGTTTAGTTACTAACTGCAGTGGAATTCCAGTAATTTTTCTTTATCAAATTGTGTGTCTGTGTCTGCTCATTAATTTCTGCCATTCCTGTCTTTTTAGGAGTTTGCTATCAGTTGTAAGGGATACCATTATATTTCTTCTGTCACTACTAGCCATTCAGATTTTTATTTCTTCTTGAGTTTAATTTAAAACATAATGGCAAACCATTTATTAATTGTAGTTTTTTAAATTACTGCAAAGAATGATAAATAGAATTAGATTAGAATTGTTATATTCTATGTGGGGATAAACTATTTCTGATGTTATGGTGTCTTTTCATTTCTTGTTCAGATTGGCCACAGTCTATTTTATTAACCTTTTAAAGGAATCCCGTTTATATTTAATTTATTGAATTTAATATAATAAAATGCTGTTATTTTGGTTCGTATACTTTTTATTTTATTTTTGTTAAAGATTTTCCTTTAGTGTGCTATTTTTTTTCCTCTTTTCCTGAGATGGATCATATATTCATTTACTTCCAATATTTCTTATTTTCGCTTATTTTTGTAAGATTTATTTATGTATTGGGATGCCCGGGTGGCTCAGTTGTTAAGCCGCTGCCTTTGGCTCAGGTCATGATCCTAAGGTCCTGGGACCCAGTCCCACATCTGGGTCCTTGCTTGGCAGGGAGCCTGCTTCTCTCTCTGCTTCTGCCTGCCTCTCTGCCTGCTTGTGTGTACTCTCTTTCTCTGGCAAATAAATCAAATCTTAAAAAAAAAAAAAAAAAAAAAAAGAAGATTTACTTATGTATTTTAGAAAGAGAGAGTAAGCAGAGCAAGAGGCAGAGGGAGAGAAGCAGACTCCCTCCTGAGCGTGGAGCCCCATCTTACAACCCTGAGACCAGGACCTGAGCAAAAGCAAGGGCACTTAACTGACTGAGCCACACAGGTGCCCCAAATATTTATTTTCTAATAAATTTATTTATAGCAGACAGTTTTACTTTGAACTTCTCTGAGCTTTAAACTTAGTAATTTAAAGCCATCATTTATTTTAGTCATATTTTTGTTGGTCAGAAATTTAGTAAGTGCTCAGCTAAAGGATCACTTCCAAAATAGCTCTGTCTCATATGATTGGCAACCTAGTGTCCCTCTTTCCATGTGGCATCTATCCCCCATTTTTGGGTTTTTCCCGCCATGGTAATCTGAGGTAGTGAGTCGTCTTCTGTGGAGCTTGGCCCTCTAACAGGAAATGTTCCAAGGGGTATTAAGTAAAAGAAGCAAACTGATACGGCTTCATTTCTGCAGTATTCTGTTGGTTAACACCATCAGCTTTGAAACCTCTGCTTCTTGTTGGGAGAATGTGTTTGTGGCTCTCTTTATTTCACCACATGCTCTACAGCTCTGTATTTTAGCCCTTTATTTTATATTTTAAATAATTTATTATTCAGGGCTCTTGTCCCCTAACAAGTGATTTGGAACAGAGTTAGATTTTCTTTTCTCCCTCCCTTCCTTCCTCTCCCGTCCTTCCTTCCTTCCCCCCTTCCCTCTTTGTTCTTCCCCTCCCCTCCCCTTCCCTCCCCTCCCCTCCCCATCATAAACACTCCTTAAGCTATCTTTTATCCTTTAAAAATATTTTCAGGGCCCTTCCCTGGCTCAGTCGGTAGAACATGCAACTCTTGATCTCTGGGTCATGAGTTCAAGACTCATGTTGGACATAGAGATTACTTAAAAAAATTTTTTTAAATCTTTAAAATTTTTAAAAAATTTTCTAGTCTTAATTTCTGTTGGACAAAATATGACCAACATAAATGTTAATTTTTTTAAGTTTATTGACATTTTCATTGTGACCTAATATATGCCTATTTTTTAATACCTCTGAAGGAACTTGGTTTATTGAACTATTCAAATTAATTACCCTATGATTTTATTTATTTTCCCCTATTTTGGCTATGTATCTTAAATTCTTCCCCTTGTGATGTGAAATGTACCTGATTCATTTTGTATTTGTTACAGTTCATGCCTTAAATGTTCTGAAGTTATTAGGTTTATGAAGATGATTGATATTTAATTTGCTTATTCCTTTACTACTTTTAATATAAAACAGTATTGTTCTTATGTAATACATGATTAGTGTAATTTATCCAATAATACTAATAACATCTGTGCACCACATCATTCTTTTCTTGTATGTTCTTTATAAATGTAATTGTTATATTTTCTATATACAAAAAATTCTTAATCACTCAAGTTGAACCCCATTTAAAAATGCTAACTATGTGTCACCCTAATGTGAAAATAAAAATCCATATTTTGAAGGGAACAGAAGCTTTTTAACTTGCTAAACTTTCTTGCTTCAGTAATTTTTTAAAAAAATATCCTTTTGAATTTGTGGAAATCAGTTCTGGTACCCCTGAAGTAATCACACAAGGGAAGTCTCGTCTGTTGGTAGTCAGCCACAATTCAGGGAGAGACTTGTGTAATCTTGTTTTAGGATGGCAGAGTTTCCACATAGCAACTTTCAGAAAATGTCCCAAATGGCAGCTTAGCAATAGCCACCAGCCACAAGTCTGAGAAAGTACAAGCTGTCACACAGAATTGCTGTCAAAAAGCTCTTTACTTGTTTGTTACAGAGACTTGGAATGCTTTCTTCTGTTTTGTTTCTTCAGAGCAAACCCTTTTTCTTAGCTTTTGTCATTCAGTTGTCATGGTAAATGCCTTGGTAAAATTCCTTTCTCGGTACCCTTTGAGATAGTTCAGTTATTGTGAGAATAGTTATCTGGTTCAATATGATCATATAATTCTAAAATCAGGTATCAGTATATGTAGTTTTACATTTTCAGCTTATTGTAACCTCTCTAATATACATCCTTTAAATGTAAACATCAAGTGAAATAGTAACTCGGGTAATGCAGCCCTAGAAATAATCAGATTACCAAATTAACTGAGTTTCTAACATTCTGGGGCAAATTTTAAATAAATAGTAGTTTCAATTTTCTCCCATATAATTCTATAAATATGTAATTATCCTACGTATGATAATATATTTAATATAATTTATTTTATAAAACTTATTGACAACCTTCACCTTCAAGTTCAGTTTTTCCAGTTGAAGTTTAATACACTTGGTGGACAAATGTAGAATATGGGATGAAACTATTTTACACCATCTGGCAATGGACAGTACCTATATTTATATTAAATAATAATAGTGTTACATTATTATGTTTATATCATATATAAACATACGTACCTATCAGTATGTATGCTCTTATTTTTTTTGTATGCTCTTACTGTATGATTTTCTGGTTTTAGAATCTCTGCTCACTCCATGATGTATTATATTAATCATAAACTTTATGACGAGCTTCTACTGTAGTTTGAATTTGAGGATAAACTATTTTAGTCATAATGAATAAGTTTTGAAATGTTTGAATGTCAGTAGATTTTATATCATAGCTCTGTAATGTGACTGTGATGTCAAAACATGCATCATTGCCTATTCTTCCTCTGCCCTGAGTATTCTAAGATGTTAGGCTTTTGATTAATTGCATAATTTTCTGACCTCAAATATGGGTATTAACCATTAATTTCCCTACTTCATGTAGTTGAGAAAAATAGTATTTTCACTCATTGGAAATTGGTTCAGTACTGTCTTATCAAATGAAGAAATTAATGGTTAATACCTATTAATTGAGTAGACTCAACAGTGTGAGTGTTGGATAGAGGGGAAGGAAGAATAAATCATCAGTAGAGTTGAAAATGACACAAAGTAAGTGTCCAGTTTAAAAATGTATCAAGCACAGTTATCCAGTTTGGAATCCAGAAAAATAGTATCTTTATTCGAATATTGATGATATGCTACTGAGTGTAGTAACAGGTCTCAACACTTCTCAGGATTCTGGTGCCTTGCAGTAATTAAGCAATAACATTTTCTCAAGGTGCATGCATGTGTGTTCAATTGAATGCCATAGATAGATAGCAGATTGCTACACTTCCAGAGAAATCTATTGCACTGGCAGCTTATGTTTTGTTTTGTTTTGTTTTGTTTTTTTAATACCTCAGTCTTGAATTTGCCATAGCATTGTAACTGTACAAAATTAGAACATTTAAAGAAATAGGTTTGGGAGCATGTAGGATGTGTATATAAGGAGAGAGAGAAAGGCACTGTGAAAACAGTTTAAAACGAGAAGGTACTCAGGGGATGCTGCAGTGTTTTGTATGATATGACTGAGCAGTCACCAGGCAAGCTTGGAAGCTATCACCATGAACACCTTGACTTAAGTACTAATGAAATCATGTTGTTTTAAATTCAGTATGGGATTCAAAATGTGAAAAGAAAAACCCCATTTGCAGTTTAAAAAATTACTAAAATGGATTTTGAGAGAATCCTATCCTGTGGTTTTTGAGGAATCATAAATCATTCTCAGTCCTCTCATGGTTTTGATGTAATTTGTCCCATATAGATCACTGTAGGCCCTGGACCCTCATTCATGGGGCTAAAAGGCCATACATTCAACAGTAACTGAGCGGTTTGTTTAAGATCAGGTTTTACCCACTGGGTGCCAGAGTCTAGCACTCTGTTCTCCCCCTCCTGCTCCATGAATATTCAGCCAACTGCACCAATGCTAAACACAGGAGTTATTTCACAGTCTGAAATTGGGGAAAAATCATATACTTCAACTTGCAAAATTTTTAAAGCTTAGATGAGAAAAAAGAAATATATAAAAAGCCTGTGGGGTAAAGAAAGGGTTTCTAAAACAGACCACTTTTGCTGTCACTGTTTTCAACATATAAATTATTACATTAATGTGGATTCTCCATAAAATTTGTGTTTGGTATACCATTTAATGTCTTATAAACAGTATTCTCTGGTAAGGACATTTTTTAAATGAATTAACAACAAACTTCCTAAAATGTTTCTAACATTTACTACGAGAAATTAAAGCATATACAAAAACGGTGAGAAAAGCAAAATAATCTCCCATGTAACCATCACCAGTTTAAACAATTATTGTGCATTTTAGTTTTGTTTTCTTCCCAGTGTGGAAGCTTTTTACCTTAATGAAGTCATTAGTTCATTTTTGCTTTTGTTTTCCTTGCCTAGGGAGCTGTGCCTAGTAAAAGTTGCTACCTCCTGATGTCAAAGAGCTTGCTGGGGAGGTAGATGGGAGATGGGCTAAATGGGTGATGGAGATTACGGAAGACACTTATGATGAGCGCTGGGTGTTAGATGTAAGTGATGGATCACTAAATTCTACTCCAGAAACTAATTTTGCACTATATGTTAACTAACTAGAATTTAAACAAAAACTTGAAACATTGAAAAAAAAATAAACAATTATTCTGCAGTGGCCAATCTTATTTCATTGATAGCCTACCCAGTAAATCTCTTGGAACATTGTAAGTGAAGGCCTGATAGCGTATGAGTTTAACTGTAAATACTTCTGCATATATCTCTAAAAATTAATTACTCTTTTTTAAATAATACCAAATTCCTATGAAAATAATAATCCCTTAATGTCATTAAATATGCAGTTAGTGTTGGCAGTCCCCAGTTGTCCTAAAAAGAGTGTTTTATTGTTGGATTTTTAGTATCTCGATCTGTATAAGATTCATACATTGTTGGGTATGTCTAACATTTGTAACATTTAAGTTCTCTCTCTCTCATTTGAGAATTAACTTATGAACGTGAAACTTCGTTCCTATTTCATAGTTCAGTGAACAATTTTCAAAAGGTAAGAAAATGAACATTGAGAGAATACTATTACATAGTGTACCAACAGTCTTTTCTTTATAGGAATACCAGAATTCTGGCCAGGATCTAATCCAGTAGATCACATTTTCATAACGCTTGGTCTCCTTTAATCTGGAATACTCTTTCTTTGTCCTTCATAAATTTGAAGTTTGGAAGAGTACAGACCAGGTTTCACTTTGCTTCTTTCCTTTCTTTCTCCCTCCTTCCTTCCTTCTTTCTTTTTCTTTCTTTCTTTCTTTCTTTCTTTCTTTCTTTCTTTCTTTCTTTTACAAAAAGTCACTTAATTTGGGTTTCTGTGATGTTTCCTCGTGAATAGGAAACGATCATGCATCCTTAGTTGAAAAACCCAAAGATGATGTTTAATGCTAATTCTTAGTGTATCATCTTGGGAGGTATATGATTTTTAGATTGTCCCATGACTAAGGATGACAATTTTAATCATCTTGTTAATATGGTGTCTGCCATTTTTTCATTGATAGCATTTTCACTTTTTTTTTTTTTAAGGTTTTATTTATTTGTCAGAGAGAGAGAGAGAGAGCACAAGCAGGGAGAGCTGCAGGCAGAGGGAGAAGTAGGCTCCCACAGAGCAAGAAGCTCAGTGTAGGACTCCATCTCAGGACCCCGGGATCATGACCTGAGCCAAAGGCAGAGCTTAACCGACTGAGCTACCCAGGCATCCCTATTTTTCACTTTTTAATCAGTAAGGAATTGTGAGAAGGTACTTGAGACTATGTAAAACTATGTAAAATACTATTCCAGATCAAACATTCCCCACCAGTTTTAGCATTACTAATGACTCTTTTGTGAATCATTTATTATTGTGATGTTTGAAAAATGTATTTTTTCCAATTTCATCAATATGGAATTAGGGATGTTGGTAATCAATATTTTGATATTTTTGATTGACATTCTGTTATAAGGAAGAGCTTGTATCCCCCATAATTTATTTAAACAATATTTACTTGCTTATGTGTGAATTTATGGATCTTTTCAATATACTAACACTATTTTTTTTCTGTCCAATCTTAAGATTTAATCCTTAGTTAGGAGTAATTAACCAGTAGGAGACCCTACAAATGAGCTCCTTTATTATTTTTAATTGCTGACATAAAATGATATTCTAGTTCCTTTTACTGTTTCCCTGTTGCAGTTTATAAATACAAACTGATGGTTGCCAGAGGGGAGATAGGTGGGAGGCTGGGAAAAATGGGAGGAGGGGCGTAGGGGATACAGACTTCCAGTCGTGGAATGAAACCAAAGGCACAGTATAAGGAATGTGGATATGATAATAATGTTTTATGGTGACACATGGTAGCTTCACCTCTGATGAATATATCATTATGTATGTCATATCACTACTTGTATACCTGAAACTAGTGTAACATTGTACGTTAACTATATTTAAATTTAAAAATTATAAAAAAGAAGATCCACATCCCTTAGTACAATGTTATTGAAAAAGAAACATATATGCCTACATATGGGTGTGTGTGTGTGTGTGTGTGTGTGTATTTATTTATATAGTTTGCATGCTATGTAAGATCATTATTACTGGGTATCATTGGTTTTATTCCTTCTCAGCATACATAGCTAGCAAATGTGTTTATGTCTGTATCAATATCTATATATCTTACCAGCCATGAATAAATTCTAAGCCAACAGGATATGTTTTATCCTAACTTCCATTTCTCTATATTTGAAACAACCATCTCAACGTATTTCATTATTAGCTGCCTTAAATACAGACACTAATCTCAAACCTACTAGCCCATACTACTCACAATCAAAACCAAAACAATCCCTACTATTTAGAGTTCAATATTCATTTATAGTTTTCTTTTCCCTTTTGGTCTTGTGGTGGTATATGGGCAGAATACATGGCTCACAAATTATTTGGGTTCTTGAATTCCATCACCTCTTGCCTTCTTGCAGACTTGGTTCCTGCAATGATCCCGTTGTAGCTGCACTATCAGTTTTACCTTGTCCTTTTCCACCAGCATGCGTACAAGCGTGCTTTATTCTCACTCATCTTAAAAATTAAAAAATGAAAAACTTCTTTGACCCCTTTCTTCATTTCTGTTTCCTTTATAGAGAAGCTTCTCAAAGCAGTTAATGAGGTTCACTGATTCCACTTTCTCAACTTTTGTTCATTTTCTCCTCCAGCTACAATTTGGGCTCTACATATAGCCACACTGTTAAAATAGATGTTGTTGATCACTTAACATGCTTAAACTTTATTTTCAACTTAAAACATTTCTCCCTACTTCCTTGGTTTTACTATTGTCATTTTCATTGCTTCTCATTGTACCCTCTTTCTCAATATGTCTCCCAAACCTTTGTATCTTATAAAGAGCTTTAAATTTAGAAATGTCCTCTCTGAGAATTTCTTCTTCAAGTGATCTCACTCAGTTCCAAGACGTAAAATACTGATGACTCATAAATTCACATTTCTAGCTACCATGTCTCCTGAGCCTAAGGTACATATATCCACGTAAATACATGCTATTTCAACTTGCCTGTCTTAACAAACACCTCAGGCCTCCCAAGGCTGAAACAGAACTATCCCTTCTTTACACACACACATTCTCTCTCTCTCTCACTCACTCTTTCCAATTCCATCCAAGTTTCTACATCTCAGTACATTGCCGACTATCCTTTAGTTATAAATCAATTGTAAATCTAGCAAACCTTAGAGTTTTCTAAATTTCTCTCTTTCATCTCTCGCACACATTCAATCTATCACTAAATCCTGATGGCTCTATCTCTGAAATACATTCCAGTTGAACCACTGATTGCCATCCCTACTACTGTAATCCTAGCCAGAGCCACCAACAGAGCTCATCAACTTCACTGCAGCACCCTGTTAGCAGCTCTTTCTGCTTCACTCCTGCCCTTCCACATTCAGCTGTTAACAAAGCAGGAATGGTTTCACGTAAATCGGTTTGTATCATTCCAGTTGAAGACCTCCCTTTATTTTCTTTTTCTCCTCAAGACCTAAACAAACAAGACTTCCATTCCATAAACTCCTAAGTGTCTGTTTGACTTGCTTTCTGCTTCCTCAATGACCTCATTCCACCAAACTCTACCTTTTCATTTATCAAGCTTTTCCCTTTGGCCCTAAGTGGTAAGTGAGTTCAATTCAGGGAGAGAGAGTAGACTATCCTTTATTAGCTTCAAAAACAAGACAAGCTCTAGAATCTAGCTTTCACATTTTAACTGATAAAATTGCCATTGCATTTGAATTTTTGTGTTTAATTATGTTTAAGTGGAGGAGTAAAGAGTAATTTTGACTCCTCAAATTTTCCAAAAATAAATCATAAAAATATGCATAGGGATTTGATTGGGACATATTTACATTGATTTTAAAGTAAGTAACATCTTTACAACATTCACTTACATGTGGTATATATTTCCTAATATTAAAGCTTTCCTTTAGATCCCCTACTTCTTACTTATAGTTACATGATGATAATATGGCTCACAAGTAATGAGTGTTTACTATATGCCAGGCATACTGTCAGTTTACATTTATTATTCATGTTTTCCATGTATAGCTCCTTGTTGTTTTATAGTCACCTAATTAATAGTATAAATAGAATTGTTTTCCAGATTTTGTATTTTTACATTTAAAGTGTCTTGTATAAAGTTTATAGTTTATGAGTTATAATTCAGCATCTATTTTAAATACTCAACTTGATTCCATTACATTTCTTATCATAAAATATGGTTGATCTCATGTCCATCATTTTTGTATGTTTCAACTGAAATGCTTGCTTCAGATTTTCCTGGTATTCCATAAATTTTCTTTGTGGTTTGTGTTTTATTTACTCTTTCAGGAAAATGGGGAACACATTTATAATTCCTTTGCCAAAAAAACCTAGTTTTTTGTGGAGAAAAAAACCAACAGCCTATTATGATTGCATCAGAACTATCTTTTTCACTGTTTACTATTACTGATTTATTACAGTAGATTTTAGTAGTTTTTTTGTAACTCTGTCATTATGACAACTAACCATTTCTATTTCTAATATTTTAGTGCTCATCTGAAAGCCTCGAATGCAATAATTTTTCTACTTCTATGTCATTTTGCTTCTTATTTTGATGAAAAATAATCTTTCTTCCATACATCCTTTATGAATGATGTAGGACCTTCTTCATGTAAATTCTTAGGAAGAACTTATGTGAAATATATGTATAACCACTGTTCCTCCAAATTAGTGGAATCAGTTTGTTTTGCAAGAAATAACTCCACATCTTTCAATACTATGTTACTCTCCTAGGAAGGAGAATGAATTTTTGGTGTCCTCCACCATTTACCCCCCCAATCTTTGTAGTGTTTAAGGGAATTTTTTTCCAGTGGTGGTTAACTCCATTCCTACTCATGTGATTTCAACACTAATTGAGGTAATTCATGATCCTAACTCCACTTCTGCTTTTTGGTCAGTTTAGTCAACTTCTAGTCTAGGATAGGTTGGAAGCATACTTAACTCTACCTTATTTTTTGGAGCTCTGACCTTCAGGTTTTTGATTTTTGTTTTTTTCCTCTTAAGTTTGAATTCAGACTTTGGAATTTTTGAATATCTGTATTATGGTATTCCCATTTGCCAGAAGCCCACAAACAGTTAATATAAAATATGTTATCTACAAACATTATCTGACCATCTAATTGAAATGAACAGTTAATTTCAAAAAGAGAAGAAAAAAAAACTTGTCAAAAATTGATTTTTTTGGGACGCCTGGGTGGCTCAGTTGGTTAAGCAGCTGCCTTCGGCTCAGGTCATGATCCCAGCGTCCTGGATCGAGTCCCACATCGGGCTCCTTGCTCAGCAGGGAGCCTGCTTCTCCCTCTGCCTCTGCCTGCCATTCTGTCTGCCTGTGCTCACTCTCTCCCCCTCTCTCTCTCTGATAAATAAATAAAATCTTTAAAAAAAATTGATTTTTTTAATGCATCTTCAAAAAGTCATGTTTTTAACCAAACAGGGTTTTAATCTGTTTACTTTAGGTGTTTAATCTATATTGTAGATGGACATGTTTTATTTTCTCTATGTATCTGTATATTTGCACTTCTATGTTTACAGTTTTTTAAAGCCTTTATCTGTTCTAGGTTATGAAGTTTTGTTTTCATTCACCATTATGGGAAAAAATAACTTGTATTTAAAATGTTCTATATTTTTTTATTTGTGTCATAGTCATATGGTACTATACATTTGTCAGAAAGCATTGACCTACATACTTGGCATCTATACATTTCACTTTATGAAATTAGGAACACAAATTAGAATCACCTGGATTCTTTAAATAAAGATTGAATTATTGGCATATTAGTCTGGTTGAATCTCAGAAAACACTATACTGAATGAAAGAAGCCAGACATGAAAGAGAACATCATTTATAATTCTATTTATATTAGCTTCAGAAACATGAAAAACTAATTTGTGGTGATAGAACACTAGTGTATCCATGGGAGTGTTAGGGGCAACAGACGGGAAAGGGATGTGGGAACATTCTGAAGGAATGGGTTTGTTTTATAACTTGGTTGGAGTGTTGACGTGATAGGTATATAATTTGATAAAACTTATCAGATTGTACACTAAAATCCATAGATTTCATTGTACATAAATTTTACCTTAAAAGTTAATAATAAAGCTATATATTGCAGAAAAATATGTATTATGATTGATAGTGGGAAATTGATTTTCTCTTCCTCTTGCTCTAGGGAAGGTGTGAAAATATCATACCCTTTACTGTGAGGAAGTCAAAAGCGCCCAGGTTTTTGGATATCCACTCCTCATCGTTGTAGAGGACTTCTTAGCTATCAATTCCCATTTGCCAACAGCTCATTTCTAGTTCAACTTTGGATTCATAGAAGCTATAGTCAGGATGTTACGACTCTTCTTTTCATTAAAGTAAGCCACGTCCTCCATGATTTCCACCAGTATGAGGTATCTAAAATAGTCAAACTCATAGAAACAAAAAATAAAATGGTGGTTGCCAGGGGCTGAGGGGAGGGGGCAGTGGAGAGTTGCTAATCAAAAGATATAAAATCTATGCAAGATGAATGAGTTATAGAGATCTACCATACAAAGTTGTGTCTAATAATAACAATACTCTATTATATTCTTTAAAAAATTGTTAAAGAGGTAGAACACATGTTAAGTGGTCCTTTCACAAAAGAAGAGAACAGAAAAGAAAGAAAAGAAGTCTCAGGTATTCTTTCTGTGTAGCCTGGTAATGGAAGTCTTCACGGATAGGAAAACCATAATCAATGTCCTGGGGTTAGTGGGAAAAGGTACTGGTAATTTTAGTTCATGTTAAAGACCCACCTTGCCTTCCAATATTTAGCCATTAAAATGAAGATAACTTTAAAGACAATTGTGCCTTAAAACACATAATTACTTTTGCTGTACATCTGAAAATTTCCACATAATATTTTTAAACGAAACTATGTAACTATGTTTTAAAGAGAAGGAAAATTAAAAATTTAAAAGGTGGGGCACCAGGGTGGCTCAGTGGATTAAGCCTCTGCCTTTGGCTCAGGTCATGATCCCAGGGTCCTGGGATCGAGCCTCACATCGGGCTCTCTGCTCACAAGGAGCCTCCTTCTCCCTCTTACTCTGCCTGCCTCTCTGCCTAGTTGTGATCTCTGTCAAATAAATAAATAAAATCTTAAAAAAAAATTTAAAAGGTCATGACTATTGATAGTGATTTTGCAGTTAGCTTAACTGCTAATTTTTTATATCTGCCTGATTTTTAAAATTTATAAATGAAAGAAGGTATTCAAAATAAAATCTAAGAAAACACAGAATATACAAAAATATTGGTTGGCTAACACAACTCAAAGAAGGCATACAGACCCTTGTCTCAAAGAATGGTGCTTCCAAGGTCCTAGCCCAGTCCGAGGGCTTGTCCTCCTACATCTCCTCAGATCTAGAAGCTGTGCACATAGACTTCATGAGATGCACAGTCCTGCAAGTGGTGCAAGAGGGGGTTAGGTCTGGGCTAGTGACCTGGGAAGGTGACAGAGCTTTCTTTATATATTGTGTGGGGTTGGGGGTATGATTGCAGGGTGGTTGTGCATGTTAGTGTCCTGGGGAAGGCAATGACCTCAGCATGATCACTAATGCACATTGTGGATTAGGATACCCTGAATCTAAGAAAGACAGCAGATCTCCCAACCACTGGTTTCTGTACTCTGGCCTTTGACATTGTCTCTGTTTGTTTTTATTATTATAATACATAAAGTGAAATCTGGAAACTTAAATGCTAGGTTTTACTTTATGTAAAATTTCTGCATTTTTCATTACAGCAATAAAATTAGATAAACCTAGCATGCCACATAAACCTATCTATGCATTTATTCAGTGGAAGCTCACATACACTGTTCTTTTTCAAGCTCAAAAGCCTTATCAACTTCATTTCCTTAGAAAAGCATTTAAGACTCCCAAATTGATGGAATAGTTTGAGAGCAGGCTAAACACCATCTTGGAGATTTTAACACCATTGTCATAGCAAGAAATGAAAAGTAGAGTGTTTAGTGAGAAGGGATAGTGGCGGCTTGTCAACTCAGAAAGAGCTTCTCCTGAAATATCACTCTTTAAGGTAGCATTTCCAAATGGGCTTAAGAAAAAAAAAATGCTGAAAATATACTTTGGTGAATAAGCAGTCTATTTTCAATCAAAATCTTCTCTGAGAAATGTTCTTTTTTCCCCTTCTCAAAGAAAATTTTTTTAAAAAAATGCACCTTGCCTATTTGCATTTTTAGATACAAGTAAAAAATAGGAGTAAATTGACACACCTATTTTGAAAAGAAATTACAAACACATAGTGACATTTCAAGTTAGTTCTTTGAAAAAGAAAAATGCAGTTTTAATTGTTTACCATGGTTTTCTAAATTAGATGCTTTTATTTTAATTTGGAGAGTTCCAAAATGAGTTTTCTACACTCTTATGAAATTTCATTCCAATGTATAAAGATATGAAATGCATTTGTCCTTGTCAGTGATTAGCTTTCTTTCTCTTTTTTCAAAATTATCGATCTTGAAGCATAGTTTTTTGTTAATAAAATAAAACTGTGGTACAAATCTTCATTCTTACAATCCATGCTACAGCTTTTTCTATTCTTACCTCAGTTCTATTATCCTCTCTGATAACACTATAATACTTTTTAATTGTCTGTGGCCCAAGTTTTCCAAAAACAAATTCAGTAAATGGGTCACACAATTTCTGGAAATGAATTTGAAGTTATAATTTTAAATGCAAATTAATTTTCAACAAAGAAGGAAATAAAGAACGACTCCTAATTTTAGTGTGTGTTTACCTCTTGTTATATACCTGTAAGTTTATTCTAATGAGCAGTTGATTAGATGATAAAAATCAGTAATGTCAAGGATAAATTTTGCATTCCAGACACCACTACACTTTGTTTAGAATAGAGGTTGCTACTAGGGAAAAAGCTGCCAGGTCTCAGTATTGAGAGATATCGAGAGCTAAATTCTGATTTTTCCTGGTAATAGAGAATAGCCAAAGATCATCTTTTATACATCACTTTATGCCTATTACTCGTTGAACTTTATTTTTTTAAGAGCAGAAATTAAGACATGGCTAGAGGGTTATTAGACGTTAGATCAACGGTCTGAGCAGGCACACAGTAGTCTGGTTTATATGACGTGCTTGCCCAGGATGGATTGGGTGGGGGAGGAGGGTGGCTAGCCCTATGGAGGAAAGAGGAATTGCACTAACATGTATTAAGCCAAATTCTATGCAAGACACTCCATATATTTATCTCATTTTCTCCTATCTATAACCTTACAAAGTAAGTATAATTCATGAACCTATATCATGTTTTAATTTCGACAAAGGTGGTGGATTTCAGAAGTGCAATGTAAAGCAAAGACTGAATTCTCTTCATTAAACCATATTGTCTCCTTTAATTAAAGGATCACGATCTACAGAAATACATTCATATTCTCTGACTGAAGAACTCTGAGCTATCAATGCAAATATGATAAGCAAATGAGATAGACATGTTAAATCATTTTATACTGAGATGTTATAGGGTGTGTATGCCCTGGATTAGAAAAAGTTCAGGTCTTAAAGTCCAAAGACTTAAGATTTATTCCCTGCTTCATCATTAACTATATGCACTTACACAAATCAGCCTCTCTGACTAGCCCTTCCTTCATCTTCAACACTCTCTTCTTGGCAATGTTGTGAGGATCAAATGAGGTAGTGTGTTTAATGGGATTCTTAAACCATAAAGCATTATGCATGTCTTTATTATGGACAGAGAATTATTATTAGAGTGGTAGTTTCATACTCAAATACCTATAGCTGAGGTATTATAATGGCACCTTAAATTTTACTATCTGAACTATAGATGTTTTAAAGTTGAGTATTAAATATGTATTCTTTACTTACAAAGAGCTATGTAGTTTCCCTCAGCTTTTTTTAGAATCACACTATGCTTTAGGTGTATTTTTTATTTTATATTTTTTGATAAGAGATTTGTTTGTTGTGCAGGAAACTTTTTTTCTTTCCTTTTTATTTTACATGAGGAAAATGGCATCCTAAGTATAAAGAATAAAAATTGGCATCAGACACCTGTCCTCAGAGTTAGAAGACCATAGGAAGGCTTGACACATTGGCAACCTAAAAAACCACATGTCCTGTGGCTATGGGAGATGATAGATACAATATAGTCAGATTTCTCAGTTTTTAAAAAAGAGTCTTTGTTTCAGAATTTCTGTAATTAAATCCAAAAACTAAAGATTACCAACTAGTTATATATATGTATATATAAAATGTTATTTATTATATATAGTACACTAACATTGACATATGATATATTCATATGTATGGTTCATATACATATTAATGTATTTACATATATTCATATGTAGATTTGTATGTATTTAGATATATTTGTATATATATATGTGTATGTAAGTGTGGCAGGCAAGAATTCTACCACTGAACCACCAATGCTGTGTATGTAAGTGTGTGTGTGGGGTTGTTTTTCCAGTAAATACCAAAAATATACTGAACTGGGTGTCCTCTCACACCCAACCTGAAAAGATTTCTGCCACTATTCTGATGAGGAGAGAAAAGGTCACATTATAGCGTTTGGCTTGTGAGTACAGTTTTCAAATTTGAGCACTGTAGCATCACTAAGCCTTAATTTTAAGACAGTTACAGACCTCTAGGTGTTTCATAAGCTTAGTTGTATATTTAATGACTGTAGGAATAGGCAGTTTTTGACATTTGCTTGACTAATGGGAGCATGAGAACATGTTCTTCCTTGCCTACCGCAGAGGAGACTGTGTCTGAGTGGCCTGTTGAGCAGTCTCTCCAGAAGAAGAAACCATTATGACCAAAAGAAATCTCCCTGCTTCTAATAAATGAAGACTGCAGAGAATATTCGGCCAGGAAAGTGGTGACTTCTAGGTATTTTATACCAAAAAATAACTTCATACAAGAAATTGGAAGCCGAAAAAGTTGGAACTGTTGGCAGAAAGAGGATCAGGGAAGCCACTATAGTATTCTTTAAAATAGGAAGTGCAGAAATAATCAGAAATTGTTACCAGTGATACCAGGTGTCTACGCTACCAAAGTGAGTGATCCATAAGGGGACTCTCTCAACCTGCTGACAAGAGTTCTCCTTGGTTACCCACAAAAATCTGTGTCCTGCTCACTTCGGTGGCATAAGCAATACTGACTTCTGCTTCCCTTCTCCTTTCCAAACATCAACAAGTGTTTGTTTTGGCAACATCTAAACTGGAACTCTATTGGCAAGGGGGTTAGGGGAATTGCAGATATGGAGAAAACCACAAAAAAGTTGGGGTAAGCATGATAAACAATATGACTAAGACTGTGTTCTGGAAGAATGGAAACCTTTTCTTCCTTTACAGTCACTGTATTTTAATGGGAGATTATCTATAGACAAGGAACTTACTAACAGATTCATATGAAATATTATGCCAGGCAAAAGTAAGTGCTATAAACAACATAGAGCAAGATAAAGAATGAAAGATGGATGGGCTGGGGATGGGGATGTGCTTCATTAGTTAAGGTGTCAGAGATGTCTTTGATTTGGTGGCTGCTTATAAACTGATGTGTTCCCCCCAAATTCATTGACTGCTAACCCCAATGTGATTATACTAGGAAGTGGGGCCTTTGGGAGATGATAGGTCTTCCAGATAAAGCCCTCATTAATAGTATTAGAGCCCCTATGGTAGAAACCCCTTAGAGCTCCATTGCCCACTTCTGCCACAAGAGGATATATAGAACAGACTACATTAGTGAACCAGGAAGCAAGTTCTCAGCAAATACTGAATCTGTAGGTGCTTTCATTTGGGGCTTTTAGTCATCAGAACAGAGAGAAATAAATTTCTGTTATTTATAAGACACTCAGTCTATGGTATTTTATTATAGCAGTACAAATGGACTAAAACAGAGGCTTTTTAAATGTGTTGCAGATATTTTCTCCCAATCTATTTTTCTTTGAAATATGTTTATCATGAGCTTTTATGTAAATGTTATCATTTGATAACATCTAACAAATGAGTTTTTATGGATATATTTTATAGAATTTATATGCCTTGGGACACCTGGGTGGCTCAATCTGTTAAGTGTCCTACTCTTGGTTTCAGTTCAGGTCATTATCTCAGGGTCTTGGAATTGAGCCCCATGTCTCCCCAGTGGGGAGTGTGCTAGAGATTATCTCCTTCTCCCTTTTCCTCTGCTCCTTCCCCTGCTCTCTCTCTCTCTCAAACAAATAAAATCTTTTTAAAAAAAGAATTTGTATGCTTCAACATCATACATATATTCTATTCTATTATTTTTATTTTTTATGGATGGTTAAATTTAGAAATTAACTTTTTTTGGAATTATTTTTTCCAAGTTATTTTTTAATTAGTCCACACTTCTCCACATATTTTAAATGCCACCTAAACCAAATTAAATTCCCATATGCCCATGCATCCTTAATACATTCATTGTCAAGCTTGGAATGAGGAGTGAAAAGGTATTAAAGTTGAGGAGTAAGTAACCTTCCAGGACCATGTTATTATTTGAGGCCATGTCCTGTTGTCAAAACTCTTTATCGAGTAAGATCTTTCTTAAGGTACACCCATGAGGCTTATAACCATGTTGAAGGAAACATGTTTTATATTCCTTGAATATTAGTTAATTTGATGATTAGAGCAAAGTATTTATCTATACTTTACCTAGTAATTATAAAATAAGATACTCCCCATTTCTTTTCTTAGTGTTTTTTATATTACATTTTATTAGCATGTGAGAATTATTTGATTATTTAGTATAAATCATTGTTAGTAATTATTCTCGGGAGTTGAATATCATTATAATATTTTTCTTTTAAACTTAGGTTTTTGGAAAAAATGACATTTCTGGATCCAGTATTTTTCTTTTAAAAAAATATCTTCCTTCATTGACAAAGTGAATTTTGTAATTAATTATATAACTTTTTTCTTTTGCTCACAAGAAGATAATGAATCAAATATGTAGCCCAATTTGAAAAATTTCATTTGGCACATATCTATGTATTTGCTTAATTCACACTCTTATTTCTCATGATAATGTATCTTTTGCTATGTTTTTTTTTTACTATATTGAGTGTATTATAAGAAAACTTATTCAAATTTACTGTGAAATGAATCTGAGTATAGTTACATATATGACATATTTAGACAGCTTAAAACACAAACCACAAAAATATAAATGTGGAAATAATGAAATGTATTAATGGTAAGGGAAATAAAATGAAGCCAGGGATGAAGCACATGCAGTAAGGTCCTACATACTTGTTAGAACTGGGCCACAAATTTACTATGAACTTCTAGCCATCACAGTCAAGGAAGAAAGATCTTCAGCTACATGATTCACAGTGCCCAAAGTTAAGACAAAGTTAGCGAAGTCTAGTCCCATTTCTATGACCTCACTGAATCTTGTCCCATGAATCCTCATAAGAAGAACTATACACTGTGATGTATAGAACACTATCATCAACAATGTCCCTGCAATAGATAACTCCAATATCTGTTCTCTGGCAAAATACCCACAAAGCAGAGATTTTATGTCACTAATTCAAAGAATCCCATATGGTGTAGCAGTAAGGTAACAGTGGGCAAGGTTAATTCTCTAGTGTGAAAGCTGGGAGCCAAAGGAAGACTCATGCCTGAACTATAAGCTGCTCTATCTACATGTAATTAAAGATTAATAACATAAACATCTAAATAAATAAATAAAAATTCTTAATTCCAGTGTTAGGAATAAGTGTAACATTCTATTGAAAGACTGCTTTAGGGCATTCATATGTGCATTGCCTTGCACAGTGGGGACATATCTAGTGTATTATTACTCCATATACAGTAGAGCAAGACGTTTTATAGTTTGGTTTAACCACGATCTGAACTGAACAAGGTACATAAGTTTTTCTAAATGAATAGTGGAACTGACAACACTTAACCTGCAGATATATTATAAAAATAAGTGTAATGAGTGTTTGGGAGGCATTGCATATGTACTTTCTGTAAACATTCTCTGCAATGCATGTATCCCATGTAAAACAGTAATAGCGACAAATTATTGTAAGGGTGCTAGAATTCTGTTTAATTCCTCAGCTTCCATATTACTGTGCACATTTATTATGGTCTTAAAATTGCATCTTGGCTTTAATGCCTTTTTAACCAAGGCATTGTAAGACAATAAAACTACCAAAGACTCCAAAAGCCACAGAAATCACGTATCATATATAACCATTTTAGAAAGCAAATATGTCAAGAAAAAAAAAAGCAAATATGTCTTATTGCTGCCTTGCCTGAATAGACACTCATATAAATGTATATTTTGCACCTACTTAAAATTTAAGTTTATAAAATTTTTACTCTAGCTTAAAGATGTCTTTAGACTTAGCATAGGAAATGAATTGGTGTGAAAGAATATTGTTCTGTGTTGAAAAGGAACATGCATATAAGATCTTTGAATTGTGGTGATATCACCAGTAATCCAGCATTGATGAATTCTGATGTTTTTTAGAAAAAGATTTTTATTTATTTATTTGACAGAGAAAGACAAGCGAGAGAGGGAACACAAGCAGGGGGAGGGGGCGAGGGAGAAGCAGGCTTCCTGCCAAGCAGGTGCGGGGTTTGATCCCAGAACCCTGGGATCAGGACCTGAGCTGAAGGCAGACACTTAACGACTGAGCCACCCAGGCTCCCAGAATTTTGAGATATTTTTATAAAGTCTGTTTTGCTTTGATATAACCACTTCTTTATCACAGCTAACAGAGTGTACAGGCAAGCTCCTTAAGCTTGATTTTATGTGACCAATGAAAGTAAAATGGCTTCAATTATGATTATATACACCACTACCTTACTTCGATTAGCACTATGACCTAATCAACTTATATAATCAGACAGAAGGACAAAATATAACCTAAGTAAAACTCTGCCAGAAGAAAACACTACTGTTTCTCTGGATTTCATTTTAGGGAAATTGTGTGATTTCCCATTATTTGCATTGTTAAGAATCTGTATTCCTTAACACTCTTTTTTTTTTTTTAATTTTATTTATTTTGAGAGAGAGAGTATGGATGTGCATGCAGGGGAAGGGGAGAGAGAGAGAGAGAATCTACAGCGGACTCCCCACTGAGCATGGAAGCTGATTCTGGGCTCCATCTCATGACCCTGAGCTGAGACCGTGACTGAACTGAAATCAAGAGTTCACAGACCCTTAACCAACTGAGCCACCCAAGTGCCCCTCCTTAATACTTTTAATATCCAAAGTTTAATAAACATTGTGACTATTTGTTGTCAAGTTAATGATAAAAATGTATTTTAAAAATACTTCAACAGAGGGTGCCTGGATGGCTCAGTGGGTTAAAGTCTCTGCCTTCCACTCAGGTCGTGATCCCAGGGTTCTGGGATCGAGCACTACATCTGGCTCTCTGTTCAGCAGGGACCCTGCTTCCTCCTCTCTCTCTGCCTGCCTCTCTGCCTACTTGTGATCTCTGTCAAATACATAAATAAATAAATAAATAAATAAATAAATCTTTAAAAAAAAAGAAAAATACTTCAACAGAAATTCAATGCCATTTTTCTGATAAAGGAAGTTTTTACTATATTTCTATTTATCTTATATTACTTATAATATTACTTGTAAGTGCTGTGTCATTTCTAGTCTTATTTCAAATGTGATTTTTTTAATAAAAATTCTTAAGAATCATTTTCAATATGGTTGAAGAATTCTTATATTTTTATATAATGCAATTTATTAGGGAAGTAAAAGTTATTAAAATTTTTCAATTTGAAAGAAAAATGGGGCTCAGCCTTATATAAGAAGAATACATTCTTTGAAAATTTCTCTTTTATCTTTTAATAAACTAAATTTGTAAATCTCTTGCATAGTTAACGTATTTAATCTGCTTTTAGTCTTTGATAGATTTGAGGAACTCACTAGTAAAATTGGTAATTCTGACTCCAAACAAAAATTGATACAGAAATCTGTTTAAAGCTTAGAAAATTTTTAATTACTTCTTAACTTTTGTTCCCAAGAAAGATAAATATCGACTCTAATTGTTTGAAGGATTACCACCATTCTGTTGCCAGAGTCTGGAATGGTCACAGAGGGTTTGTGAATATGGCATCGAAAAAAAAAATTGGGTACAGAAAGCCTCAGAAGATGGATTATGTCTCAACTTGAGTTCATTGAAATAAGTACTATTCCAACCGTCTCTCTCTCTCTCTATATATATATATATGTACATATATATATATATATTTTTTTTCTTTTGATGGAGAAAGAGAAAGTGAGAGCTGGGGGAGGGAAGAGAGAGAGGGAGAGAGAATCTTAAGCAGGCTTTATGCTCAGTGTAGAACTGGACGTGGGGCTCCATCTCACAATCTTGAGATCGTGACCTGAGCCAAAATCAAGAGTCAGATGCTTAACTGACTGAGCCACCCAAGCATCCCCAGTCTATACTTTGTTTTAAAGTAATACTTAGTTTATCTTTAAAATTAAATGATCACAACTAAAATCCACTCTGTAATATACTGCCAGACTCAGTTTTCTAATATATCACTCTCCATTGGCCAAGCCTTTGGAAAAGAACCTGTAATATTGCCCAACTAATCATTTTAACAGGATAAAAAATGATATTTACATCTATTTTTACTAGGTGAGATTACTCACTGTCCCTCTATCAAACTTACATTTTATTTAAGTAATATATTCTGAGCGAATAGTGTGTTGCAGAAAGATACAAAGGGGTGGGTGTTATAGGATTATATTAACCTCATTAAAGACTATCTACTGTAAGTGTATATCCTAAGTGCACTTAGAGTCTATGAACTTTTTTTGAGGGAAGTAATAAAATTTTCATTTCAGAATGGTCTTTTTTATTAAATGGAGAAAAATAATTTGAAGAAGGGTAGATCTGGTTAAGTTGGTATTTATTACATCATTATTCATCTCATCTCATCTAATCTATGTCTAGTTTTCTGTTAAATATGTTCATTGTATTCCCAATTAAATGTAAAATAACTTCAGAATATATATACAATTCTTTTTTTGCAGATTCCCATTCTCTGTCAAGTATCTTTATCTTTTCATTTATTTGAGCCATCTTTCCATATTTTATTTTATTTACCATATTCATATACTTATTTTAAAATCTTTTATTTTATTTTATTTTATTTTATTTTATTTTATTTATTTAGAGACAAAGAGTGAGAGAGAGCACGATGGTGGGGATGAGCAGAGGGAGAGGGAGAAACAGAACCCCCACTGAGCGGAGAACTTTATTTGGGGCTTGATCCCAGGACCCTGGGATCATTACCTGAGCCAAAGGCAGATGCTTAACTGACTGAGCCCCCCAGGCACTCCTATACTTATTTTAAAATCTTTGTATGCAAACTCCTAGGTCTGGATTATTTGTGTGTTTTCTTTTATTTTTAATCTTGACTATCAGTCATATTTTCTTGCCTCTTTGCAAATTTGTTTTTGTTGTTGTTGTTGTTGTTGTTGTTGTTGTTTTTGGATGCTAGACATTTGTAAATAAAAAACCCGAAGAATCTGTAAGATATTATCGTCTTTCGGAGTAGGTGATTTCTTTAATTACACAAATTAAGCTTGGTCAGATATGGGTTGCTATTTAAGAAGTCTCAGTTTATCTGTGATTTCTCCTCTTTTGTCTGAAAATAGTCTTCCTATGATTTTGATTGTGTGTCTGGTTAGGTATCTGATTTTGCAGCATTAAAGACATTGGACTATGCTATCCTTCGGGTGATCCAGCTTTCCCCTTAAGTTTCCAGCGTACTATTTAGCTTCCTACACTGTGTAGCTTAAAAATATGGCTTATGTCTTAACTGGATAACTGGCCCTGTTCTCTGACTCCAGTCCTTTCTCCCAGTAGATCTTTGTTTTTTAAACACCATGAAACTCTAGAAAATTTCACTTTACAAGGTTTTGGTATAAATCAGTGCCCTTCTACATAATCTTAGAACCTAGCAAATAAATATTCTTTGCGCAAACCAGACATATATTTGAGGATTCTCAATTTCCAATGCTTTTCACTTCACTAGCTCTCTTTCACAAAAAAAGTTTTGGTAGTTTCTCTACCCCAGAATAGGCTCTCAAATCCAACCCAGACTATTAGGCTATACCAAGGGTTAATGCATATCCTCAGGAAGGAAAGAGATGGATGGCAGGAGTCAACATTATCATTTTACTTCAGAAAGTCTTTTCTGATTTTGAAATTTCTTTTATTCTATTCCTCATTCCTTCCATAGCACTTGAGCGCTTTCTAAAATGTGGGATGTTTTAAACTTAGTTGGCTTTTTACAGTTTTAGCTAGGTCATTGGCCTGCAGCATTCCATTTTACCTCAAAGAATACCCAGGAGTCTTGGATTTAATGGCCAAATAAGAAACAGAAACAAAGGCATAAGAAAGGATAGGCCTAGGGCACCCGGGTGGCTCAGTCGTTTAGCATCTGCCTTCGGCTCAGGTCACGATCCCGGGATACTGGGATCGAGCCTCACTTCGGGCTCCTTCTCAGCGGGAAAACTGCTTTTCCCCCTCCCACTCCTCCTGCTTGTGTTCCCTCTGTTGCTGTCTCTCCCTCTCTCTGTCAATTAAATAAATAAAATATTTTTTTAAAAAAGAAAGAAAGAAAGGAAGGATAGGCCTAAACACACACACACACACACACACAGACACAAAACTTTGCATACTTTCACTGTAAAGATACATTAAAATAATAGGCATCAAAGGGAGATGCCAGTGTTTCCCCCTGTCTTAGTACGTTTTAGGGAGCGACAAAGCTTTTGGTTAAATCTGTGAATTAACACAGATTGCTCCTGGACTAATAGTGTGTCTAGCAAAAGAAAACACAAATTAAGTTATCCTCTTTATTTGGAGGATAAGATACTGAAGTCATGGAATGTGAGATACCGTGATTACCAAAATTATCACCAGTGGTATAAGATGAAGTATTATAGATGGAAAACAAAATATTGTGTAATCAAGGACCTTTGATCCTTAGTAACTTTGGTGAAAATGGTGGTTACAAAGGTGACAGTATATTGTGGTAACTTCTGATATCATAGGAAATTTACATAGGGAAAAGAAAAAGCAAAGTCTTAGTTCCCAACTAATATCTTAATAGAAAAAAGATCTCTTCGTTTCATGCAGGTGGGTAATTTATCTTCTTTAACTTAGGTCAGGTAAAACTGAGGGTGGAAACAATAAGACAGAATCCTATGGAGCTATAAAAATTAAAAATATATATATTTACTGAATTGCTATGGACTCATTGACAGAATATATTTTAAATGGAATAAGGAAGCCATGATACAGAAGAATATATACAGTATGCCATCACTTGCTTAAGTAAAAGTAAATAATATATATATATTTTTTTTAAATTTTTTTCTTCTTATTTTTGTAAAAGTAAATAATGGACCAAAACCTGGTCAAATTGATTTTCTGTGGTGGATGGAAGTGATATGAAACTAGCAGGACAGGAAATGAAGCTTTTTTGCCTACATCTTTTGTTTTGTATATTTAGAATATAAACTTAATTCAGTAAAGATTCAAGTTTCGAGATGTCATTGTCCCAGTGCCGTGTAGCTGGGAAGAGAAGGACTGATAGCATTGGGAAAAATTGCTTAGTGGGCGGGGAGTGGAAGATAATCCCATCATGGAGACAAAGAGACAAACAAAAAGTCTGACATTAGCTGACTTCTGTGGTGGAAACCAAGGGAGAAAGGCTACTTTCCACTCGGGACCACAGGAGGGAAAATAATAAACACGAGGATGATACATTGAAATTTGGCAATTAGGAAATAATTAACTAAAATATAGAAAGGAATTGGGGAGTGAATAAAGAGGGAAGGGAAAGCTATAAATCAAGCAAGGAGATCAAGGTGTTCTTCAAAAGGCAAGAGTTCACTCACCGTTTGCCCAAGCCTCTCTCCAAGATTAATATATTTGATGAACTGGTTTAATTCAGTTCAATGTTAATACAAGGACAGGAGAGAAAAGTAAAGTAAAATAAAACAAAACTAGCAAAATAAAAATGAAAAAAAGCACAAGAAACCCTCAGATGATAGTTTAAATTAATCTCTTAATGACAGGATTTGTCTCAGTTTTTCTTTGTTTCTCTGTGTTCAAATCTGAGTCTTTTGCAGGGAAGCATGTACAGAAGTAGAATAATTCTCCAAAGACCTTACACTGGAAATCCTTTCAGGATTTTTTAGTCGTTTTTCCATACACAATATGCTTTGCCTCTGAGCCCATTGTTTGAAATGTCTGTTGCTCTTCAGGTCACAGAAGAGCAAATCTTTCAAAATGGCCATGCTGGCTTAACCCGGGGAGAGGAAAGTCAACATACAAGAAGTTCAATTACTGTGAATTTAAAACAACAACAAAAAAGAATGTCTTTCTGAAGTTATAGTTATGTTCTAGAATGTGTCCACATTTCAAAAATGGCATTTTTCTGTTTTAAATTTGCCAACATTGCTATCCTGCTGCTCTCCCAGGAGCTAAGCCAGTGCTACCAATTGGATTGCTCTATTGTGCTGTGACCAGAATAGTCAAGGTGACTTCACATGGGCTTTCCATAAGTAGAGCCACACCTGAACAATGAAAAAGCTCTTCGTCTATGATCCCCCAAATAAAGGCAATTGATGATGAGGATACAGAGAAAATAGATGAGAGATTGATTCATGCATACATATATAGATGGACAGACAGGAGGGAAAGGGAACTAATGTTATTTGAAGCCCACATTGGAGTGGAAACATAAGAGTTTGCCCCCCCCCAATAAAGCAGAGGAGGCAAACCCTAACCTTAAAAACAAGAAGTTATATTCCTTTTGGAGCTTAAGCATATATATATATACTTGTGTCATTTCCAGAAACAATAAAATCTCTAGTTCCTTGTGCCATCATCCACAAGTTTATAGTTCTGGACCTCATCTTTAGCATTGCCAAAGATCCTAAGAGTAGCTCAGTGATGTTTACAGAAAGAAGCGTAAGTACAAAAGAGGAAACATTCTGGCCTGAATGTCAATCATTCTGTACTAGGTTTTTATAGTTAGAATGCCCATATAACTTATCTCCCAAACTGAGTCATTTATGAGAAAGAATAAGCTGGAGGGAACAAATGTTGAAATAGGCAGGATTTTGGAAAGGCAAAGCTACACCAAAACTATCCTAGGTAAAGCAGACTATATAGACTATATAGTTACCAAGTCTATAGTCTGTGATCTGTGCACACAGACTTAATTGGGGAAATCCTTATAATTTTTAATTTAATTTTCTAACTGTATTTTACCACATCTAGAGGTGGTTTGGGGACTGGGTAGAAATCTACCTGTATCCATGATCCATATTTTAAGTGTCATTTAAGATTTTTAGTATGTTGTGGAGTTTATTTATTCATTCTTGTGGCAGTTCAAACTACAATAATACTTTTCAAAATCTTCTGATTTCCATTTCTTCTTTGAGCCTCCAGTATTTTTTGTGAGCAAACATCTTAAATTCTACTCATGGTAGCTATAGTCCCTGCCTCTTACAGAGGAGGAATTGCTTAGGCCATTAAAGTCTCTGTCTGTGATAAGGATTCTTTTTGTCCCTAAATTTTATTGCAAAGGAAGTATCTACATTAGAAGATTAGTGAAATTAAACTTCTTAAAATGTGCCTTAAGCCTATATCCCTGAAGTCCAAGGAAGGACATCATTATGGCATTAACATTTCAAGAGAAAACCTTTGTCTGGAAACTTGAATATGACAAGATATAAGTAGTATATCTTTCTTTCTTTCTTTTTAAGATTTTAATTTATTTATTTGACAGACAGAGATCACAAGTAGGCAGAGAGGCAGGCAGAAGGAGAGAGAGAGAGAGGAGGAAGCAGGCTCCCCGCTGAGCAGAGAGAGACATGTGGGGCTCAATCCCAGGACCCTGGGATCATGACCTGAGCCAAAGGCAGAGGCTTTAACCCACTGAGCCTCTCAGGCGCCCCCATAGTATCTTTCTGCTAGATTTCTGTTTTTCTTCTATTTTCTGTCCTACTTCTTTTCTCTTCTCCTGTCCTCTCCTTGTTTATAATCCTTTAAAGTTCAGTTAATATCTGTCTTTCCTATTCTGGTAATACCTATTTTTTCTCCTACTTAATATTATGTCACCTTGAAGTTCTTTTGGTAGTGCTTTGAATATATGCTGAGTTTTTCTGTATTTTTCTCTCGAAACTACCAAATTTCTTTCTGTTTGGGTTGTCTATTCAGATCCACAAGAAATATTAATTGATTGTGTGTTATTGGTTCTCTTTCTCCAAAATTAAGAGGTATATCTCAGTAGTTTCCTAGATTCCAGTTCCTTCTTCAATAGCAATATCAGAATGAGCTCTAAAATAGTCTCTTTCCTTCTTTCAATTGTAATCTGGCTTCTGCCACTGTAAAAGTCAGGACCACCATAGAAAATAGGTATCAGACTCAAATTGGGACAATGCAATACTAATTAACAAGGCACTATCTACACACTTTGAGTACAAAGTGTACCACAAGGGACAGTGCAGTGCCCCAGGATTAGTAGTGTGGACAGTTAACATATTTAAACCTAAATGGATGAGGAGACAGAGAGACTGATAGGAATTAGAAAAATAGAGTGGTGCTGCTAATAACAAGCCCAAATGGATGAAGGCAGGGACGAGTTAGCTAAACCCAACAGAATCATATAGAAAAGACCAACTTGAAAGAGAGCCAAATTGTGAACTTCCGCAAAAGAAGAGAGCCAAGCTAATGAGAGCAAAAGGCAAGACGTCAGGATGGGATACATCCCACTACGGCTCAGTGGTCCTCCTCGTTCCTTCTGCTCTCTTTGCAGGGCTCATTGGGGACTGAATCAGAACTGAAACCAGATGACATGGGAGCCCTGTCATATAGCCCATATATGTTAGATTCCTGAGGCAGAGAACAAAAGGGAAAATGGTAGAAACTAGTTCTGAGGGACAAGTGGAAGATAATTGCAACCATATATGCACCTTATCCTTCAGTAGCCTCTCTCTCCTTTGTGTAGTGAAACATTTGTGTCTCAATCACAGATGATTCACAAATTACTGTCAGGATATGATATCATCTCAGGTTGATAGCAAATGTATTATGTTAAAAAAAACTGGAATATAGAGAATACCAATAGGTATTCTCACCTTCTTTTGTAAAAAAGCCTGTTCTCTGGTCAAAGGCACTATTACAAGAGATGCCATGGCTGTGTATAAAGCATACATAAGTGGAAAAAAAAAAAAGTAGTATCGACAAAACCACTACAGCAGTCAAATCCGTACCCAGAATGTATATGTTTTCTGGTAACACTAAAGTGCCATGTCACTGTAAGAGGAGAATTCAAAACCAATAACCCTACCACTGTCAAGCCAGTTTTTTTTTTTTTTTTTTTTTTCCTCAGAGAATGGTGATATATCAAGGGTTGGCATTTGCCTCTGCTACTGACAGGTTAAATACTAAAGCAGACTTCTTTCACATTATGCAATTACGAGCCAAATTTGCCACCAAAATTATGCCAACTGGGAAAGTTTCCCATCAGTATTTAAGTATAAGATCCCTGCTAAGTGTATTGATAGTACAAAAACCATCGACCTCAGCCTGGAACATAGTATCAGGAGGGTTTACCCACATGTGATGCCACTGTTTTTTTCTTCTGTATTAACTGACCATAAAACCAGTAAAGTAGTAACTCTGAGAATCTGTGTTCTAATTCTTCTTTGGAGTTTTCTTAGATACTCCTACAGTATAATTCTTTGCCTTAGATCTTCCAAGTGGATCCAAGTGGTAGGGTATCTTGACCTGTCTGGACCTGCTGCAAAAATTTGTGCTCATGGTCTCAATCATAATTGTCCTCCAGGGGTTATCTAAAAAATAGGCAGAGCAGAATAATCAAATGTAGCATTTTCTGCTTCTGAAATTCAAGAGGTCTCATGGAACACTGTGCCTCTTTCTTCTGATGAGTAGTGTAAATTGAAGCAAGGTTTCCCTTACTTTAATAGTCAACATCTCTAAATGCTCCATACTGTGGATGTGTCTTAAATTGGGGGTGGGGGTGTTAATTACCACACTCTGGGAAACATCTAACAGTAAATCATGCAGTATTATTGCTACTTACTCATTATTGGATCCAACTACATAAAACAATGTATGAATCAAGAAGATGTTATAAGGGATATCTAGAAGACCAAAAGTCCTCTACATAATATTATAACAGTAAGAAAGACCAAGACAATAAATGTATACTATTGTCGTTGCTACATAAGTGGAAACTGCTTCTGATTTTCCTTACTTTGGGAATATAACCAACTGCATTTGGCAAGTCTGTCACTACATACCAGGTGCCAGGGTTATGAGTATTTTCTCCAATAAAACATTGTATCCAGTATGGCAGCTGCAATTGGCATTATCATCTCATTCACTTTATGAAAACCTACTATCAATTTCCCAACAACATTGGACTTTGCACAGGCCAAGCAGGTGATATAAATGGGAATGTGACAGGGTTCACCATCCCTGCATCTTTTGGATTTTGATGGCAGTTCTGTACTCTACATTTGCCTTAATGAAGCTATATTGTTTTGATTTACTATTTTGATAGGGGTTGGTGGTACTTCCAAGGGTTTTTACTTGTCCATGCCTGCCATAATGACTCTCACTTCACAAGCCAGGGAAACAGGACAAGGAATCTGTCAGTTAAAATCTATTTCCCTTATTCATTCTGAAATAACCACAGGATGGGTTCAAAATGACTATCTCCTCTTGAAGCTGGACTCTCTTTTCTTTCTGATGACAGGAACTGTGTTGACAATAGCCATAGGTGATCTCCAGTGCCCATGTATAATCTCCTTGCCTTGAATGGTGGTGGAATCTATAACTTGCCTCTGAGCAATTGAATATGGCAAAGGTGATAAGATACCACTGCCATGTTTTATTGCAAAGGAGAAAGGATTTTACAGGTGCAATGATGGTCCCTAATCATTGATTGACTTCAAATTACCTGTATTAATTGAGTGAGCCCTTTTTAAGAGGGCTCAGGGCTTTCCTTAAAGCTAGAACTCAAGAAGAGGCAATCTCTCTTTCTCTCAGTCTCTTCCCTTCTCCCCCTCTCCCTTCCTCCCTTCCTCAACTTTTTGCCATTCATTATGAAATGAATTCTGCCAGCAACCTGAGGGAGCTTGGAAGCAGATCCTTCCCCAGTTGAGCATCTGTATGAGAATGTGGCTGAGCCTACACCATGGTCACAGTCTTGTGCAACCCTGAGCAGAAAACCAAGAACGCAGCTAATCCACATCCAAACTTTTAAACTTTAGAAACTGTGAGATAATAAACAGATACTGTTTTATTGTTTTAAGCTCCTGTTAGTGATAATTTGTTTCCCACTATAGAAAATTAATACAGGAATTCTTACGATGGTTGAGCAGGATTTTGCAACTTCAGCACTCTGAGAATTTTGGACAGATAATTCATTCTTGTCAGGGATTATCCTATGCATCTTAAGATGTTTAGAAGCATCTCAGGCCTCTACTCATTAGATGCCAGTAACACCTACCTTCCCAGTTGTGACAATGAAAAATATCTCTAGACGTTGCCAGATGTACACCAGGGGACAAAAATCACCCAGTTCAGAAACACTGGTGTAGAGGCAACAAGAAGTGGTAGGAATTGGTTCACTGCAGAATCAAGATGCTCATGTGAAGTTGTACAAAGTCATCAAAAGTGTAATTATTAAAAATATTTTTTAGATAGGGTTGCCTGGGTGGCTCAGTCAGTTAAGCATCTGACTCTTGGTTTTGGCTCGGGTCATGATCTTAGGATCATGGAATCAGTAAAGTTTTCAAATTTTCCTTCTCATTTCTCACTCATATCTTTCCACAAGACTCTATGCCTTAGGAATCTACAGCTCCCCCAACAATATCTTACTTCAGACTTAGAAGATTTTGTCCCCCATCCTATCAGATTTTTTAGAGCAGTTGGGAAAATTAAAACAGTGACACTGTAACTGCTGTTTTTCTTGAATATTTTAAATACAAATTTTATATCAAATTTCACTGAGCTCTTAAAAGACATGCTAATCAATTAGAATCCAGTGTGTGAGTTTTACTCCCAAACTTTATCAAAATATCACAAGTGCTTCACATTTTTAAGTGTTTTGACAAGCAGGACTATCTGGGAATGACCCCAGGAGAGTGCTCTGTCACCTGAACAATGTAACCTGCAACCTAGGACCCACATCTCAATAGAAGTAGATGCACCCAAACTCTGCTATTCTAAGGTCTAGTGCCTTCCTTCTCCTGGCAGGAGGTGCTATTCCTGAAACCATCTTCCCATGACTCCCATAGTACTCCAGATAATAGGTAGTTGTCTTTCCCAGGCTACAATTCTAAATAGCTGGAATTAAAACTGAGACTCCTTGGAGCCCCAGTAATCTCATCATTCCCCTGCTGGAAAAGTTATCTTCTAAGAAGCTAAAGGTCAAAGGATATCCCTTCTACTATTAAAAGTGAAATACGGGGCGCCTGGGCGGCTCAGTGGTTAAGCCGCTGCCTTCGGCTCAGGTCATGATCTCGGGGTCTTGGGATCGAGTCCCGCATCGGGCTCTCTGCTCAGCAGGGAGCCTGCTTCCTCCTCTCTCTCTCTCTCTGCCTGCCTCTCTGCCTACTTGTGATTTCTCTCTGTCAAATAAATAAATAAAATCTTTAAAAAAAAAAAAAAGTGAAATATGCTACTGCATATCCAAAAAGTTCCCCAATCTTCTCTGCTTTGGAGGTTAATGAGAGCTCTGGGGGAAATGTACTACCTCTTCTTATTGAAAACCTGCCATTTACATGTCCCCTAGTGAAGTCCATTCCTTAGATCATACTGTGTATTGTGAATTTGCCTATTTCATGAGAGGTGGTGACCACAAAAAGATCCACTTTGCATAAGTTCCAGTGCTTTCTAAATCTAAACACATAAAACAAGTAGATCCTTCTTTATTCAGATTGGAAAATATGACTTCAGTTCAACAGATTCTTTATGTATATATTCTCAGTAATCAAATGTTCAAGCAGCTCTTCCGTAAGTGGCCTGAGGTGATCTCTGAAAATGGTTTTCTATCTACTTGGTCTAGAAAACCCTACAAAATCGTACAAATCAAGAGCTTCAGGTTTAAGAACACACCTGAAACTGCTCAGGCCATCAGGTTATGTGCCTATCTGAAAAGCCACTGTGTATCTGAAGGATTTAACTTTGCAGAAGCAGTGTGCCATTCTGTCACTACATTGGTGAAACTGGGAGGTATTCCCAGGCCAGAAAGTGGGGCTGCACAGTCTTGGTGGTCCAAAAGAATGCTGAATTTTTACTGTGTATGCTTAAAAATGCAGAGAGTAATGAAGAACTTAAGACGTTAGATGTAAATTCTCTGGTCATTGGTCCAGGTGAACAGGGCCCCCAACATGTAGCATAGGACTTACAGGTCTCATAGTCAGATTAACCCATACATGAGCTCTCCTTGACACATTGAGATGATTCATACTGAAAAAGAGAAGATCGTTCCTAAACCAGAAGAGAAAGTTGCACAGAAGAAAAATATCCCAGAAGAAACTGAAGAAACAAAAACTTAGACCAGAGAGTAAATTCTGCATACAATAAATCATATAAAAATAAAAACAAAAAAAGTTCAAGCAAACCCTTGTGATTTTTTATTCATTTGAAAACTGAGCAGTAAAATATATATATGATATGGTATGTACAAATAAGAGAGCATAGTATACTGTACTACTATGCATTACATATGTGATGTATATGTATTACATTATATAATACATTGCACTATGAAGATATTTTATGTAGCTACCCTAGCAAACTAAGCTATGGAAATCTCTTTAATTTGGTGGCATATTATTTACAAATCAGAAGTATAATTGCATTTCTGCAGTTTCTAACCTTAGCAACTTAAACATAAATTTTCTTTATTCAGTGATGGAAAATAAACTTTAATAAATGAATTATACAGGCATTACTGAATGGAAAAAGCAAGTATCTTTTTTGCAATGTCAGTTCTATTCTATGTCATCGTATAAATAGCCAGAGGCAGGCTTGAATACTTTCATCTGAAATCGGCTAATGATTTCATGTTATTCATTCCCTGGTACCACCACACGTTTTATTTGTTTGTTTGTTTCTTTGTTTATATTTTAATTTAAACTCTGTTTCTTCAACCTAATGGAAGAAAAGTTCTAATTAGCCATGGCAGTATTTCACAAGTCTCTGTATGATTATCTCCATTTCAAGCATGAGATACGGGGAAGAAATGAAAGGAGGTAAATCAAGCCTCCTTACAAAAAATTCCATAATTCCCATCTTAGCCTTGAAGCATAAGTTGTTAATGGTGCATAAACAGTGAATCTTAGAACACTGAAAAAATAAAATTAAATTAAGAAAAAGAAAATTCCAATATTAAACTCACACTCTATTATTTCTGTCTTCATCTATACCAAGTATTTCTCCATATATTCAAACAGAACCCTTGTTTTATTGCTGATATGCAGCTTTTGTTTCATATGGTACATGTACAAAGGAATGAATAAATATCGATAACCATACATTTATATTTGCAAAATTATTTTAAGTATCTGCTACTTTTTTTGTCTTCTCCACTGTGGGGACTACCTTCCTGAACAAGCACTCAAATATTTGACGACACCAGTCAGAGCACGCTATTCTTCTGGACCAAAGTTCTAGTGCAGGAGTATGCATGTAGCTCCAGTACGGTGAATTGGGAATCCTTTGAGGAGATTGATAACAAGAGATGTGAGGTTGATGGTCTCTTTCCTTTTCAGACGGTGAGCCATATGGACCATGTACACCTGAGGGCTGTCATTCAGATGGGAAAGCCAGAAAACCGAAAACAGGAGTGAAACGGTGAGTGACAGCCATGCAATAGCTAAGAAAGCCAATATATTTCATTGTTTATTTTGGTTTTGTCTTATTGCAGTTTTAAAAGTCATTTTAAGTTGTTTTATGACATTTGGAACGGAAAGACTTCTGAGTAATATAACTGTCCTGTGTAATTTAGTATAAACTTCCTCCCTACAAATCAGAATTCCATTTTGACCTAGTTTGTCTTTTAAGAGATAAAGAGTACATTATTTAGGTTCCTGGCAGGAAACAGATCCCATTCCCAATGGGTAAATTGAAAATAATTACTGAGGAGACATACAGAGGTGGACAAGGTCTGAAAAACCAACAAAATACGATGAAACTAAAATAAAAAGATCCTGAGTTTCATAATGTCTTAGAAATCAGCCTAATTCTTCAGCATATGCAATAAATATTTTAATTGAAGGCCTTTTTCCTTCCACTAGTGAAAATGTTATACAAAGAAGGTAATGATAAGCTTTTTAGTACAATTTTGCAGTAGATAGAAATATTTATTGGAAACATTTTTCTTCCAGAGAAAATGCATTTACCAAATCTAGAAAAAAAAAAAAGTAAAACAATAGTCAAAAAGTATGACACTCCTCAACCAAATTAAAATCTTTCTAACATAAGTGAGATTTCTTTTCACAGCATATGCCCAGAAAGAATATGTAAGTATTTAGAAAGTTTTGTGAAGACATAATAACATGTCTACAGATAGGTTTTTTAGAAAATGAAAGAATTGTCAAATTTTCCTTAAGTCTATTAGAAATCTCTGCTATAGCTTACTTGAAAAAAGAATGCCCCCAGTTAAATAATATTCATTTATTTTAGGTACACAAATGTTTGAGTACACAAATGATTGAATCATTTAGGGAAAATACACACTTAGAACAAATTATGAAAGCCATTCTGTAAATAAAATGATTTGTTTTGTCATAAGTTCTATTTGTAACTTGATACTAACCTGGGCTGGGAATAGTCTCAACTAGCCTGAAGTAATCTTTGAAGATATTCTTAGAAACAAGAAAAACCAATCATATCACATGTGTTTTCTAAATATGCAGGATATACTAGGTTCACATTTTAATCACTCTAGAAGAGCAACTTCTGCATTATTAGAATACTTATTTGGCCTCATTTGCTTTATTCACTCAGTTTTCCTAAATGAAAATCTATAATGCTATCTAATAGTAAAAAAGTAATGAATATCTGAAACTTGGTTCAGCATATCAGAGTATTGCTGTTTTATGGGCACTAGGGTGTTAATGTGAATTAGCATTATATAGTGGATTCTTATTGCAGGAACATGTACTCTGGGAATACACTTAATGTTGAGTTCTATATGAATATTAGAATTAAGTAAACACTAGGAGATTGCCTCATTTTAATATTTATTCAACTGAGGTCTAGATAGCTTAAGGAACTTGTTTAAGCTACTTCAAAATAACCCAAGACTACAGGCCAGGTACAAATTAGGATTCTTTAGATTCTTGGTGGAGATGTCACAAAAAATACAAACTACTTGATCACTGCCATTAACAATAGGTTAAGAATCATTAGGTTTTTGTAGTTTCTCATAAATTTTATCACTCGTATTAATCTCAATATGCTGGTTTTAAGAATGTGCCATACATGATGCACATGTAGAACTCCCCTAGAGTTCTTATCTAGAACTCCAGGTAAGATAGTGTTTTGTACCTCCTAAGTATTGAATAAGAAATTATACTTTGCATCTGTGTCACCTTTCCCCAAGCTCATAAGTCATGGCTGTGATGGTTAGGTCCCTTTTTATCATAGATCTCTATCACTGAAACACAGCTCTTGAATCTCAAAGTTAACTCTGCTGAATAATTGTTTTCTCTAAATAAGGATTCCATCACATGTAGATAATAACTTGATTTTCCAGGACATGATTTCTAAATACTTTGAACTGGGATTTCCTAACAGATAGTAGAGGATATATTTTTAAGATGAGTATGAAAAGATAACTCTGTTTATGAGAAAGAGTTCATTCTTGGCAGTAATAAAGTGATACTAAATATTTTAAAGTGTAAGCTGAAAATTCTTGGTCAAGGTGATGTGGTAATTCATACTGCTGAAATTTCTGAAATGATAGCTGGAATAAAGCTTCAGCTTTTCTAAAAAGCTTTTGGGAAGTTGGTGAACTAAAAGTTTCCCATTCACCTAGTGATTCTTGTGCAGTAGGAAATTTGTTTGATGGCTTGAATTAAACAATTTTTTCATGTAAAGAAAATAGAGATTGAATCATTGTTGTAAATTATAGATCTACTTCCTACATTTTGCAACATCCTGGGGAGCAGAAGATCTCCTAGAGAAAATTCAATATAAAACCGATTTTAGAAAAAGTTTCTCAGTCATGATGAGGAGTTGAATTATCATTTAAACTGCATAGGATTAAGATGTAAAAGCCATAACAGATACAGTAATGCAAAAAATGATTGTTTAATGAGGACTGGTTCATCAGGAAATGTTTCAAGAAAAGATAGAACTGAAACTGTTATTTGAGGAATAGTTATAATTTGAATTTGGCTTGATTTATGATGTTCTTGATACAAAAATATTTTACTGATAATCCTTTCAGTTCCCCTAGACCAAGCATCCATTTTGTATCTGGTTTTTGTTGTTTTGTTTTAGCTTTAAGATTAGTTAGACTTCATCAGTGGAAAACAAATTAAGCAACACTTATGTAAGCCAAGTAGTTAAGCATATTTTCTTCTGCAATTATATATAGCTAGAAGGATTTTGACCCAAAGTACTTCCTAAGTCCTCAGACCAGTAATAAGAAAGATTAGCTTCTGGACCAGATATATTTAATGAACTACTCAGGTAGGTATCATTTTTTTTTTTGACTCTTACATTAAAACCAAAATGATTTTATGTCACTAAGCTAGAATATGATTTTAAGAGCTTATGGAATATGCCCAAGGACATCTACTGTGTCATCTATTGCTGTCAAGTTAGGAAATCCACCTAATTGACTTATATTTCAGGATACTTAAAAATAAAGACTGAGTGAAATGACTAAACTGGCTGTTTGGCTTCTGTGAGGAAAGCTAATATGTCTTTAAAGAAGGATTATATTTGCTTAGAGGACTGAAACCTCGTTTACCTCTTACGACAATATTCAGCTAAGAAGTATTCAGTGATGCTTCCCATCTCTATTTTAGGAGCTGCATCGAGTTATGACTGATGCATTTGGTTCTCTCCATAATGTTTCTAATAATACAGCATACTCAAAAGCAACTGAGCCTGAGCTAGCCACTGAAGCTGGAGAACAAAGCATTTTGTTCGATCATTCTTAAAAAGGACAGTAACTTTTTGTAAAACCCCAAAGCCCTTAACATGGCTTCATTTCACATTCTTTTCTGTATGTACTGTTCTCAGCATGAAGCAGTTCCAAAAGACATTAGAACTGTGAGATTCAGGAAACCTTTGGATCAGATAATTACCATTTCCTTCATTTTATATTAATTCAGGATGGTTGCTCTTTTGTTTCTTAAGAATAAATATGGTGCCATATTCCACCCCCACCCCCCTACCCTGGAACAGTTGGAATGTTTCTGTTCAAGGCAGCTACTTAGGTTACCAATATATTTTTTTTTCTTGAACAAATACTGAAACATTATTTGGAAGTGAGAAGACAGATCAGGGCAGGTGATTTCCAAATGTTCTTCCATTCAAGAATGTTATATATTATTTCAGCATATTTTTAGAAAACAGATACTCAGTATTCCACTTTTCACATAATATTTCCCACAAGGTCACAACAATATAATAAAACATGTGCTGTGCCCACACATACATATGTACGTATGTTGCTCACAGGGACAATAAAACAAAACCTCACGTGATTGCAGGCCTTATTTTTTTTATAAACATATAATGTATTATTAGCCCCAGGGATACAGGTCTATGAATTGCCAGGTCTACACACTTCACAGCACTCACCATAGCACATACTCTCCCCAATGTCCATAACCCCACCACCCTCTCCCTACATCCCTCCCCCCAGCCACCCCGAGTTTATTTTGTGACATTAAGAGTCTCTTATGGTTTGTCTCTCTCCTGATCCCGTCTCGTTTCATTTATTTTTTTGCTACCCCCCAAACCCCCCACGTTGCCTCTCTACTTCCTCATATCAGGGAGATCATGTGATTGTTGTCTTTCTCCCACTGACTTATTTCACTAAGCATAATACCCTCTAGTTCCATCCACGTCATCGCGAAGGCAAGATCTCATTTCTTTTGATGGCTACATAGTATTCCATTGTGTATATATACCACTTCTTCTTTATCCATTCATCTGTTGATGGACATCTAGGTTCTTTCCATAGTTTGGCTATTGTGGATATTGCTGCTATAAACATTCGGGTGCACATGCCCCTTCAGATCACTGCATTTGTATCTTTAGGGTAAATACCCAGTAGTGCAATTGCTGAGTCGTAGGGTAGGTCTATTTTCAACTTTTTGAGGAACATCCATGCTGTTTTCCAGAGTGGTTGCACCAGATTGCATTCCCATCAATAGTGTAGGAGGGTTCCCCTTTCTCCGCATTTTTGCCAACATCTGTCATTTCCTGACTTGTTAATTTTAACCATTCTGACTGGTGTGACGTGGTATCTCATTGTGGTTTGGATTTGTATTTCCCTGATGCCCAGTGATGTGGAGCATTTTTTCATGTGTCTGTTGGCCATCTAGATGTCTTTTTTGCAGAAATGTCTGTTCATGTCCTCTGCCCATTCTTGATTGGATTATTTGTTCTTTGGGTGTTGAGTTTGCTAAGCTCCTTATAGATTTTGGCCCTTTATCTGATATGTTGTTTACAAATATCTTCTCCCATTCTGTTGGTTGTCTTTTGCTTTTGTTAACTGTTTCCTTTGCTGTGCAAAAGCTTTTGATCTTCCCAGTAGTTCAATTTTGCTCTTGCTTCCCTTGCCTTTGGCGATGTTCCTAGGAAGACATTGCTGTGGCTGAGGTCGAAGAGGTTGCTGCCTGTGTTCTCCTCAAGGATTTTGATGGATTCCTTTCTCACATTGAGGTCCTTCATCTATTTTGAGACTATTTTCATGTGTGGTATAAGGAAATGGTCCAATTTCACTTTTCTGCATGTGGCTGTCCAATTTTCCCAACACCATTTATTGAAGAAGCTGTCTTTTTTCCATTGGACATTCTTTCCTACTTTGTCGAAGATTAGTTGACCATAGAGTTGAGGGTCTATTTCTGGGCTCTCTATTTTGTTCCATTGATATATGTGTCTTTTTTTGTGCCAGTACCATACTGTCTTGATGATGACAGCTTTGTGATAGAGCTTGAAGTCTGGAATTGTGAAACCACCCACTTTGGCTTTCTTTTTCAATATTCCTTTGGCTATTCGTGGTCTTTTCTGGTTCCATATAAATTTTAGGGTTATTTGTTCCATTTCTTTGAAAAAATGAATTGGTATTTTGATAGGGATTGCATTAAATGTAGGATTGCTTTAGGTAGCATAGACATTTTCACAATATTTGTTCTTCCAATCCAGGAGCATGGAACATTTTTCCATTTCTTTGTGTCTTCCTCAATTTCTTTCATGAGTACTTTATAGTTTTCTGAGTACAGATTCTTTGTCTCTTTGGTTAGGTTTATTCCTCGGTATCTTAGAGTTTTGGGTGCAATTGTAAATGGGATTGACTCCTTAATTTCTCTTTCTTCTGCCTTGTTATTGGTGTGAAGAAATGTAACTGATTTTTGTGCATTGATTTTATATCCTGACACTTTACTGAATTCCTGTACAAGCTCTAGCAGATTTGGAGTGGAGCCGTTTGGGTTTTCTACATATAGTATCATATCATCTGCAAAGAGTGATAGTTTGACTTCTTCTTTGCTGATTTGGATGCCTTTTTTCTTTTTGTTGTCTGATTGCTGAGGCTAGGACTTCTAGTACTATGTTGAATAGCAGTGGTGATAATGGACATCCCTGCCATGTTTCTGACCTTAGCGGAAAAGCTCTGTTTTTCTCCATTGAAAATGATATTTGCGGTGGGTTTTTCATAGATGGCTTTGATAATATATAGGTATGTGCCCTCTATCTCTATACTTTGAAGAGTTTTGATCAGGAAGGGATGCTGTACTATGTCAAATGCTTTTTCAGCATCTATTGAGAGTATCATATAGTTCTTGTTCCTTCTTTTATTAATGTATTGTATCACATTGATTGATTATGGATATTGAACCAAACTTGCAGCCCTGGAATAAATCCCACTTGGTCGTGGTGAATAATCCTTTTAATGTACTGTTGGATCCTATCGGCTAGAATTTTGGTGAGAATTTTTGCATCTGTGTTCATCAAGGATATTGGTCTGTTATTCTCTCTTTTTGTTTAAGATTTTATTTATTTATTTGACAGAGATCACAAGTAGGCAAAGAGGAAGTCAGAGAGAGAGTAAAGGAAGCAGGCTCCCTGGTGAGCACAGAGCCTGATGCGGGGCTTGATCCCAGGACCCTGAGATCATGACCTGAGCCAAAGGCAGAGGCTTTAACCCACTGAGCCACCCAGGCGCCCCTATAATTCTCTTTTTTGATGGGATCCTTGTCTGGTTTGGGGATCAAGGTGATGCTGACCTCATAAAATGAGTTTGGAAGTTTTCCTTCCATTTCTATTTTTTGGAACAGTTTCAGGAGAATAGGAATTCATTCCTCTTTAAATGTTTGGTAGAATTCCCCTGGGAAGCCGTCTGGCCCTGGACTTTTGTTTGTTTGGAGATTTTTGATGCCTGTTTCAGTCTCCTTACTGGTTATGGGTCTGTTCAGGTTTTCTCTTTCTTCCTGGTTCAGTTGTGGTAGTTTGTATGTCTCTAGGAATCTATTTCTCATTTCTTCTTTTCTCATAGGAATCCATTTCTTCCAGATTGTCAAATTTGTTGGCATAGACTTGCTCATAATATGTTCTTATAATTGTATTTCTTTGGTGTTGGTTGTGATTTCTCCACTTTCATTCATGATTTTATTTATGTGGGTCCTTTTTCTTTTCCTTTCTTTCTTTTTTTTTTTTTTTTTTTTTTTTTTTTGTTAAGTCTGGCCAGGGGTTTATCAATCTTATTAATTCTTTCAAAGAACCAGCTCCTAGTTTTGTTGATTTGTTCTATTGTTTTTTTGGTTTCTATTTCATTGATTTCTGCTCTGATCTTTATTATTTCTCTTCTCCTGCTGGGTTTAGGCTTTCTTTGCTGTTCTTTCTCTAGCTCCTTTAGGTGTAGGGTTAGGTTATGTATTTGAGACCTTTCTTGTTTCTTGAGAAAGGCTTGTACCGCTATATATTTTCCACTCAGGGCTGCCTTTGCTGTGTCCCACAGATTTTGAACTGTTGTGTTTTCATTATCATTTGTTTCCATGAATTTTTTTCAATTCTTCTTTAATTTCCTGGTTGACCCATTCATTCTTTAGAAGGATGCTGTTTACTCTCCATGTATTTGGGTTCTTTCCAAATTACCTCTTATGATTGAGTTCTAGCTTCCAGAGCATAAAATGTGCAGGGAATGATCCCAATCTTCTGATACCGGTTGAGACCTAATTTATGACCCAGGATGTGATGATCTATTCTGGAGAATGTTCCATGTGCACTAGAGAAGAATGTGTATTCTGTTGCTTTGGGATGGAATGCTCTGAATACATTTGTGATGTCTATCTGGTCCAGTGTGTCATTTAAGGCCTTTATTTCCTTGTTGTACTTTTGCTTGGATGATCTCTCCATTTCAGTGAGGGAAGTGTTAAATTCCCCTACTATTATTGTATTATTGTTGATGTGTTTCTTTGATTTTGTTATTAATTGGTTTATGTAGTTGGCTTCTCCCATGGTAGGGGCATAGATGTTTAATATTGTTAGATTTTCTTGTTGGACAGACCCTATGAGTATGATATAGTGTCCTTCCTCATATCTTATTATAGTCTTTGCTTTAAATCTAACTGATCTGATATAAGGATTGCCACCCCAGTTTTCTTTTGATGTCCATTAACATGGCAAATTATTTTTCACCCCCTTACTTTAAATCTGGACATGTCTTTGGGTCTAAAGTGAGTTTCTTGTAGACAGTGTATAGATGGGTTTTGTTTTTTTATCCATTCTGATACCCTGTGTCTTTTGATTGGGGTATTTAGCCCATTTACGTTCAGGGTAACTATTGAAAGTTATGAATTTAGTGCCATTGTATTGCCTGTAAGTTGACTGTTATTGTATATTGTCTCTGTTCCTTTCTAATCTACTACTTTTAGGGTTTCTCTTTGCTTAGAGGACCCATTTCAATATTTCCTGTAGAGCTGGTTTGGTGTTTGCAAATTCTTTCAGTTTTTGTTTTTCCTGGAAGCTTTTATCTCTCCTTCTATTTTCAATGATAGCCTAGCCAGATATAGTATTCTTGGCTGCATGTTTTTCTCGTTTAGTGCTCTGAATATATCAAGCCAGTTCTTTCTGGCCTGCCAGGTCTCTGTGGATAAGTCTGCTGCCAATCTAATATTTTTACCATTGTATGTTACAGACTTCTTTTCCCGGGCTGCTTTCAGGATTTTCTCTTTGTCGCTAAGAATTGTAAGTTTTACTATTAGATGATGGGGTGTGGACTATTTGAGGGAGGACTTCTCTGCACCTCCTGGATTTTGATGCTTGTTCCCTTTGTGCAGGCCTTATTTTGTCTTGGTAGTTTTTCCCCAAAAAATAAGATTTATAACATAAGATTTAAGCAGTCAGCAGATATGCCTGATTATGTATTGTGGATCTATTACTGTGCCTCTGCATGAGATAAAAAATAAAAAGGCAAAATCCTTGTTCTTAAGGATCTAGAGGAATTCCGTTTATGAGAAAGATTAGTAAACACAGTCAGAACCCAGGGAGATGAATGCTACAGTGGAAGCAGGCAGGAAACAGCACTCCAAGATGCAAGGACAATTTGTGGTGAAACTCTACCTAAAAGATTGTTTAAGAATTCCTTTCTCTGACATGGAGGACAGTTCTTTTGGATAAAGTCCCAGCACCTGCATAGTCTTATAGATGTGAGGAAAAATGGTCATGCAGGTAACAGAAGGACATTTCTTTAAAGGAAATAGCAAACAAATAGACCTCAAAAAGGGGGAAGTAAGGAAAGGGAGCACTGATTAAAGCTAGGAGAGATGATTGTGGCTGTTTTTTTCAAATAAGGAAACCTGCAGTTAAAACTTTAGAAGGATAAAAACAGGTTTAGGTACAGACCACAGAGATACGTTTTACAATACTCAAGTATGGAATTTTCTGAAATAGAGCCAGAATAAAATCCTGTGCCAAAGGTAGCATTAATAATAAACTATGGAGGCATAAGGTCTAGCACTCTTTATATACGGGGCCATTAGTTGAATCAACCAAGTAAACTGTTATCATTCTGAATAAAACTTCACTTGTGTACCTAATTTTGTATTCACAATTTTGTGATATATATTTTTAGAGTGCCTCCAGATTATATGAACTTTGGGCCCAAAAAATCCTACATTTACTTGCCTAGAGGATAAGTCCATGGTAGTGCTAAAAAAGCAATAACTAGAAGTCAGAGTGTCAAAGTAACTGGCTTAATTTTGTAAACTAAGTTGTTAGATTATAAAAAGGCATCATTGCTTAGCTATACACAACAGACAAAATAGAGCTGTTTCATCCTCACTTCTAAAAAAGTAGTGTTTTGTTTTGTTTTGTTTTTCACTGATAGGGATTTACCTTTTGTCTTGCACCATCCATCCCAGCCCCTGCTTGGGGAGAGGTCTGCCACTGATCACAAGAATGCCTATTCCTTGTTCCTCAGAGACATAAGCTATGCAGTTTGAAGAGAAAACACAGGAATTCTGAAATGTGGTCCATGACAGAATTATGCAGAGTCTCTGTCTACCATTGAAAAAGTGAATAAACAGGGATCAGTTTGAGTGAGAAAGGTTTGAAGAAAGGGATATACTAGTGCACAATCGACTACTTAAGATAATAACCCCAAAAGATTCAGCATCCAGATTCCAGGGAATTGTACCAATGTTGCTAAGCAGATTTTTACAAATATTTTATTCTATGCCCCGAATTTTCTATATTTGTAAGGGTCGTTTGTTGAATTATTAAAATCAACTTTTACAAAGGTGGGAATATCTCACCTATTGAATCTTGCATGAAACAAATTAGGACCCCTACCGTCTGACAAATCATAAGTTTAACATACATACAGATAAGTGACATATCTATCTTCAAACATGTATATTCAGTTAATTTTCACAAAAGTGGATATCCCTGTATATTCAGCATTCACATTATAAATAGCACCTCAAAGGGTCTTTTTGTGGACCCTTGCAGGCATTATTTCTACCTAAAGTAATCACTATCCGCATTAGTTAGAATAGCTTTAGAGATAAGTTTTGTCTACTTTTGAATTCCTTTGTACCCAGTTTCTTAAGTATATCAATACGATTCTTCCCTGTTATTGAGTATAATATTAAATTCCATTGTATGAACAAATATTTCAAATTGTATCCTTTTCCACTATTGGCTAACACCTGGGTTGTTTTGAATTTGGGGCTCCTGAAAACTCTGCTATGAATATTCTGAGTTATGAATGTTAGTGAATATATGTAACATTTGCATTGGGTTTAAAACTAGCAGTGGAATTGCTGGGTCAGGAAGTAAAACCACATATTCCTTTTTAGTAAATAATGCCAAACAGAATGCTTGTGAAATTTATATTCCTAGTAGCAGTGTTTAAGAATTTTACCTGCTCTACGTATCTTTAATTATTGCTATTCTGTTTGTTTAGTAGCATCTCACTGTTAGAATTTTTATTCCCCTGATGATTAATGAGGTTGAGTCCATATCCATATGTTTACTGATAATTTGGATGTCCTCTTTTTTGAAGCGCTTACAATTACTTTATTTGCCTATAGGATCATCTGTTTTCCTTTTTTCTTTTTAATATGAAGGAACTCTTTATATATTCTGTATCAAAGACTTTGTCAGATAAGGAATAGCAAATGTTTTTCCACTTGGAGTCTTGGGCTTTTATTCAGAAATACTTTCTAAAGAACAAATGATTTTAATTTAAATACATGTACTTATGCCTTTCTTATTTTTGTAATCTTCAAGTAAACATTTTGTTTTAAGTAAAGAATATGTTTTCCTGCATGCAGTATATCAGTGAATTCTATTTAGAGAGTGACCCCTTCTAAAAATGAAATAAGTAACCTGTGGTCAAGAGAAAATATTTGGGTTCCCTATGGCAAAAAAAAGTAGATAAATAAACATATTGTTGTCAGACAATTTAAATTTTCCCTAAATAACATCATTAATTATGGTTTAGGAGAAGGAGCATACCATGGAAACAAGCTGTTTTCTTAGCCATGTATTATCTCTGCATGCCCTGTTTTTTAATTTACTTTTATAATATGTTATCTATGTATATACATATAAAATATATATCTGATACTTGTGGGAGAGATATTTCTCTTCAACTCAGTTTTTTTTTTTACTGTAGTTAAAAAGATGTCTAAACTCTAAATAATTTTCAGTTGTATCTATACTTAGCTAAAATTCAGCTGTTTATCAGTAGTTACTTAACAATTAACACAGACAAATGAAATTTTAAGAAAAGTAAGTTAACTCGGGGTGCTTGGGTGGCTCAGTCAGTTAAGCAGCCAACTCTTGGTTTCACCCCAGGTCATGATCTCCTAGTTGTGGGATCCAGTCCTACTTCAGGCTCTATGCTCAGCAAGGAGTCTGCTAGAGATTCTTTCCCTGTTCCCCATCCCTCATTCATTTATGTACATGCTCTCTCTCTCTAAAATAATCTTAAAAAAAAAAAAAGGTAAGTTAATAGCATTTACTTTTCAGTGTCTACATGATGGAAATACCAAAAAGAAAAAAAACAAAGAAGAAGAAAGGAGAGAAATGAGGGGGGGAAATTGTATAACTCTCTCTATTTTAGAAATAGGGAAAACAGTGTTTGTACAATTATGGTAATCTTTTTTCTATAGTGGAGTAGTCATATTATCATAAAAAATGTATTCAGCCATCTGCTAGACGACTAGAGATATGTGTTTGATCCACAGCTGCTGCAATAAATGCTATTTGTAAGTTGAATTGGACTGCTTGTATTGTTCTCAAATTTGAATATATATTTCCAGATGACATGTGCCACTTTATGGACATGCTGCAGAAATATTAAGCAATTACAATGGCAGAATATTATCTCCAAGCCGTTCTTCTACCATTCATAAACATAATGCCTTCATGTTCATACCTTAAATAATCAATCCAAGACCAATCCCAGTAGAACCCTGGCTTTCATACATATGATATAGGAAGTGTGCCTAGAATCTCCATTCCACCCTTACAATGACAGATATTAGGATATGTTAATTAGCCTGATTATGGTGATGATTGCATGATATATATGTACATTGAAACATCAGTTGTACACCTTAAATATATACATTTTTACATGTTATTTTTATCTCAATAAGACTGATTAAAAAAGAAGGAAAAGAAATTTCATCAAATCTGAACATTTTCCTTGAAGCAGATGAGTGACTAAATTATCAAGTCAGAGAGTTGTCTTTCTCTTTTTAATGAACTCTAGGAATAGATCCTCTTAAGCTTTCTCAGTAGAACTTCCAGTGTTTTATTTCTCCTATCATCTGAGGTTGCTCTTTTCAGTGTTTAACTGAAATGACTGGCTGTAGTGTTAAATTTCATGGGTGTAGTTATATATTCATAAGATCCTTCATTTACTTGTAGCCATCAATTAAGTCAGTCCATAGTCTTTTTAAAAATTTTCCTTGCTTTAAGCTAAATAGATCTAAATGCTGTGACCTTTCTTTATAATATGTGAATTCCATTTCTTTGGTCATTTTTCTTTAGTATTTGTGAATCATCATCATCACCATTATCTTTTCTGGATTAGCTACAGTACATTCATTCAGTTCTGAAACTTGTTGGTTTTCTCATAAGAATCTTAAAGAAATCTGTTATATGCATTAAAAAGTTCAATTTTAATAAAAAGAATACTCATAATGAATACTCCCTCCATTACTTCCCATTATGTGACTTGTATTTTATAGTTGTCAGTGCTCAAGTAGTCTTTCAACATTAGCTTTATTTTCATTTTTCATTTGCACTTGCATTTTCACTATGGGTCCACCTTCAAACTCCTCTAAATTGAATTTAATTATTTAAATGATAAATGGAGTGATTATATAAGAATATCAATGCTTTATTTTCAAGTTTGATGACTGAAAAATATGCTAGTGATAATTATGCAAGAGTCAAATAGTCAGAATGCTCTGTGTGTTCTAAAACAATCCTCACCAAATTGTATACCTCCTTATCAGTATTAAGAAAAGATCCACTCATCTTCCATTCAAGAAGGCACCCCACAACTCAGAGAGTTCTAGATAAGTTCCACACCACTCCCCTATGCACACCCCAGATCTCTAGACATCTGTGTCAATTCCCTCCATCTCTGCAGCCTTCATACCTTGGTGACGTTTGTCCCTAGCAAAACTCCTACACCTCTGCTAATAAGTCCAACTCCACAACAACCAGCAGTGCCTGGGATGTGAAGGACTATTGTTATAGGCCTTTTATCTCTGTTATATCTGTACTTCCCAAGAAGACAAGAACTCTCACCCACTCATCCGCCATTCTCTGATTCTAATCTATATTAATTTTGTGTTAGCAATAAGTAACACTTACACCATACCCATCACAGTTTCCTCCTCAATTTCTGTAAACAGCACTTATCAGCTTGACATGGTATATGTTTTACTTGTTTTTCTCCCTTTAAGTGAATGTACGCTCTAGAAGAGTTGAAATTCTTGTCTATTTTATTCACTGATGTATCCTAAACAACTAGTATATTGCCTGACAGTAGATAAATATATGTTAAATTTCTAGGTATGTTAAGTGAATGTATAAAAACAAAATTTTAAATAAATACTTAAATATGTACAAATATATAAAAAGTAAAAGGTCTGAGTCATTAATTAAAATTGACAGTGTACATTGTATGTTCACAAATATTCGGGCCTAGACAATTTTGTATTATTCTGCTTGTATTAATTTGTTGCACCACAGTGGAAGACCAATACAACTATAAAGTCTTTAAGAAATATGTTCCATCTAGTAGGAAAAATAAGTGTGGATTTTCCTAAATTAATACATGTATTACAAAAAAATGTGAATAACAGAATAGTTTTTCCACCTAAAGAAAAATATATCACAACATATTAATAGTAATTTTTCCATTAAACAGGTCTAATCTCATAGTAGGAATATATAATCCTTGTGTTAACATTGCTTAAATTCTATTTTTTAACTAAGAGAACTCGTGGCTCTATGACAATCTTCTGAGAGTGTTTTCATTTTAAAATCCCTCTATAGCCAAGAACATGTCTACTTGAGTAATTACCAGACAGTGGCACCACTCCAGATCTTTTTTTTTTTTTTTTTTTGATCCTCATATTGAAGAAAAGAGAAAAGAAGGTGGTAAGGTGAGAGGAGAGGGAGAGAAATAGAGGAAAAGGAGAAGGAGAAAAAGAAAAGGGAAAGGAGAAAGAAGAAAATAAGTAGAAGGAAGAGGAGGTAGAAGTGGGTGAAGAAGAGGAGGAGGAACAATAATAATATGTTGTGAACATTACTGTGGGTAGAATAGAGAGATTAGTAACTTCTATGTCACACTTCAGTGTATTTTATTGGGTTCTTATCTTGTTTTTCTATACTTACATGTTTTTATTTGTAAGAAGAAAAAATGTCTAAAGGAAAAATTGTAACGCCATGCCCAACTGGAATCAGAACTGAAGGTCAGCTATGCTGGTATTTAGAATACTTTTATTGCCACAGAAATGAGCCATTTATCTTTATTTTTCACAATGTTTGGGGATTTCTTATAAAGAATTTGAACACTCTCAATTACAATTATGGTTTAGTCCTAAAGAAGTGTGACTGACAGATTAAGGATGGGATTTGGGATGATGTGAGCCAGATTACACTAAAGGACAGTGGAGCCCTCAAAAGTAGAATGAGTAAATGTTAAGGAATAAGTTAGAAGAGATCCAGCAACTTTTACTGAAAGGAACAGAGGTCGCTGCATGTATCAGAAAGACACAAAGAGAAGGCCTGAAGTAGGTGGAGACTGAGAAGATGAAGGAAATGGTTCTTCTAAGAAGCTGGAGAACAGAAATAAAGAACACATAGAAAGGGGGAAGAAATGCAGAATGCAAATTAGTTAATTAGATGAACCATTTGTAGAGGACTATATAGATCACATTAAGGATTTTTGAAACCTTTAATGCTTTCATGAAAAATGTGAGACAGTTCAGTTTGTATTTTCTGAAGATCATCTGACTTCAGGGAGTTAATGGGGAAAATGAGAATAAAAATGAATACCAGGGACCAGTTTGGAAGTTCCTGAGGTAAAAAGACATGTGTGACCCTGATTTCAACTTAAGTGATGGTGTAATTGAAAGATATTAATTTTTCGATAATAAAATAACTTACAACATCATGATCTTATCCTGTTATGCCATGATTTAGTCAGATTGTCATGGTTTTATTGTTATCTTCCATATCTTAAAACTCAAGAATAAGTGAATTCTAAATTATGGTATTATAAACATCTGTATTTTTAAATTTGCCTTGGTGGTCAGCTTTCCAGTACTAGGGTCTAAAAATGCTAATTCTTAATTTCTAAACAAATGTTTCTGGCAGAGTGAAGGCATGGTCCCTATGCCATAAATTCAATTGTCTGCCTTTATTTTTATAAGAAACAGTAAAAAATACCAGCTTGAATATCCTTGTAATTATTATTCATTGTCTTCCTTCAGGTGAATAATACACAGTCTTAGAATTACACGACACATAGTTTATGGTGGCCTTTATCAGTGTCCACAGGGCAAGAATGTTTTAGTATTTATTGGTTTTATATATCCCTTCACAAATTGTGCAGTTTTGTTCTTTAACTCTTGAAATGCTTCCCTTTTCCTATCTTCCCTCATATGTCAAGAAAACAGAACAAGAAAAATAAACTTTGACATTCAATTCCATGACCATTTTATGTAACTGATCTTATATGCAAGGGGTATATGATAAATTCAGTATCCAGATTTTATGTGAAAGATTAACTTTATGTAATCCTGGCTAAGCATGACACACAGGGAAGGTGCTGGTGTGAATTTAGGGTCAGAATGTGGCAAGAGCTAGACTGGTGATGCCAAGTGCTTTGAGGTCACATGGAAACATCAACATTATAGTGTTGTGGGGAATGTGATGAAACTCCCTGGAAGAGAAGGAATTTCCATTTTATCTTGAGAGCCACATCAACGTGGGAATATAGAATCACTACATCATGAAAACAAACTGCCATTCTAAACGATGAGGACAGTAAGAAATAAGAATCAAGAATAGAAAGAGTAAAATGCTAAACATGGAGTGAAAACTGAAAGCAGTCTTTCATGCTGCTGTATTTTGGAAATAGAATAATCTCAGATATTTTAGAAACCAAATTATCTAGTGCCTTCAAACTGAGGTCAACATCTGGATGTTAATTTCTAGGGTGTAAAATTTCCAGGTTAATTTTAATTTTATAAAAACTTTGGATCACATTTTTCAAGAAAAAACATGCAAACGTTACAATTTACAACCAAGGAAATTAAAATTGCCCTAGTTGGTACAGAGATAGAAGAAATAGGAATAGAATCATCAAAACTATACTAAAAATTGAGTGTAGTAGTGAGGTAACAGAAGTTACAGAGAAAATGAATTTTAAGTTACAGTTTGGAAGGGCCAACTTTGTTTGGACGGTGGGTCTATTTGTGAAAAGAATGAATTTCACTTTAGTTGTACTATGTTTGAAGTTTCTGGGGTATCCAAAACACAAGAGAGATTTCTTAGAAGAAATACATAAAGAAGCATTTATCACCAGCCACAGTAAATAGGTTTCACTGCTACTTCTATTTTAATTCCTCCCATAAAAAAGTACATTATACTCTGTATACGTTAGATGGTAAAGAATTGAAAATGCCAGATTAAAAATCTGATTCCCTGTCGGTGGAATGAACATGCTGTTGCAGTATAACCCACAAATTCTACTACTCAAGTCCAGCATTTTATAGAAGGAGTTTGCAAATTCATTCACAGATCTCTCACTTTCAACTGTCTTCCCCCATCTGAGCTCATTGTTTTATCCTGAAATTCTCCATTGAGATAAAGTTTGCATTATTTGTATATTTATTTACTATTTAAGAAAATTTTTAAAAGATAAATCCTTGAGTTATTGTATTAATATACATATTATTAATATATATTATTATATATAATATACTTATATATATTATTAATATATATTACTTTTTCCTTCTAAAATGTTATATATAGAATATTATAAATACATAATTTTATGACAAAAATCAAGTATCCATCACATAGATTAAGCAATAAGTAATTAAATCTTAAATCTTAAATAAATAGCTAAATCTTCCTTGCATCCCTACCTGATCGTACACTCTTCCATGTCTTCCCTCCCCACACACTCCCACCCCACACACATACACCCTTCAGATAACATCTTTGTTTGGTTTCATAGTAGTCAATATCATGCGTGTCTTTACAGTTTTGAGGTAGATATGCTTTCCTAAAAATATGTTCAATCATATTTTGCATGTTTATGTTTTCTCTATAATAAATGATACCTCATTGATCTTTCACTTCTCAGTATTATATTTGTCAGCATCATACTCAATGATAAACTGATACTAGCCAATTTTTATCAATTTTAACATTTCATTATGTGATTTTACTGAAATTATTTACTGATTTTACTTCTAATAACATAGAAGTGATCTTTAGTTGTTACTGCTGTGGATTACATGAATATGAACACTTTTTTACATGTTACCATGCATATCAATATGAGGATTTACCTAGGTATATACATAAGAATGGAATTGATGAGTCTGAGATACTGCCGAATTGTGCCCCAAAATGTTTATATCAGATGTCATTCTTATTGGCAGTGTCTAAGAATTCACATTGTTCCACATTTTATTTTATTTTTATTTTTATTTTTATTTTTTAAAATATTTTATTTATTTATTTGACAGAGACAGATCACAAGTAGGCAGAGAGGCAGGCAGAGAGAGAGAGGAGGAAGCAGGCTCCCTGCTGAGCAGAGAGCCCGATGCGGGACTCTATCCCAGGACCCTGAGATCATGACCTGAGCCGAAGGCAGCGGCTTAACCCACTGAGCCACCCAGGTGCCCCTGTTCCACATTTTAAAAAGCCTAAATATTTATTTCCTACTTGATAGTATAATAAGGTAACTCTTTGTAATCTTTAATCTTGTAATCTTTTAATCTTTGTAATTTTGTAATTTTGCTTACAAAAGAAAGAGGTTTTTGTATATAGTTCATGAATTTAACAGATTTATAGATTTATGATACTACCATCTCAATAAGGATGCACAATAATCCCATCATCCCCCCAAGTTCTCTCATGCTGCCCCTACATGGCCAAAGTTTCCTCTCACTTCAACACTTGGCAACCACAGATCTGTTCTCTCCCTCAATTCTTCCTTTGAAAAAGATTCATATAAATGGTATTATACAGTATGTATACTTTTGTGACATCAACATAATTCTTTAAGATTCATCCATGTTAGGGGCGCTTGGGTGGCTCAGTCGTTAAGTGTCTGCCTTTGGCTCAGGTCATGATTTCAGGGTCCTGGGATCAAGCCCCGCATCAGGCTCCCTGCTCAGCAGAAGGCCTGCTTCTCCCTCTGCCTGCTGCTCCCCCTACTTGTGTGTGTGCTCTCTCTCTCTTAAAGAAAAAAAAAGAAAAAAAAAAGATTCATCCATGTTGTTGGTTATGAATACTTTATTTGTTTTTATTTCTCAGTAGTATTCCATTTTACAGTTGTGCTATATAGTTTCTTTATCCATTGACCCATTGAAGGACATATGCAAGACAGACATATGAAGCACCTGTGCACATATGCAAGAATTTGCAAGAATACAAGTTGTCTTTTCTTTAGGGAAAACACCTAGAAATGTGATTGCTAAGTATATATTTAGCTTGCCAGGAAATTATCAAAGTATTCTCCAGCAAAGCTGTGTCCTACCATTAGGTTGTGAAAATTCCAGTAACCTTACACTGTCGCTAGCACTTGGTATAGTTGACTGTGATCATTATAGCTATTCTACAGGAGGGTGGTAGTACTGTCATCTCCTTTTGATTTCAACTTAAATTTTATTAGGATAATTCTGTTGACCATCTTTCCTGAACATATTTGTCATCTGCATATCTAATTTGGTATAGTGGCTTTTCAAATACTTCTCCATTTTTAAAATCGGGTTTTTTGTTGCCTCATCGTTAAAATCCAACTTTTTTTGTGGATTTTGCTTTTGTTCTCATTTTTAAGAACCTTTGCATAACCCAAGACCATTGAGATGGGCTCCAGTGATTCCTTTAAATGGTTAATAATTTTATGTCACACCTTTAGATACATTATCCATTTTGAGTTAATTTCAGTAAAGCTGTGAAAAACAGATAGAGGTTCATATCCAGGTGTTCAAACATCATTTGCTGAAGACACTATTCTTTCTCCATTTGATTTCCTTTGCATAATTGTCAAAAGTCGACTGATGATATTTGTGTGACAATAGTAATTCTTTCTCACTAATCGATGAGCCTATCCTTGTTCTAAAACCACAAAGTCTTCATTATTGTAGATATATAGCAATTATTAAAATCACATCGGATAAGCCCTCCTAACTTTTTTATTATCAAAATAGTTTTGACTGTAATTTGCATTTTCTTACAAATTTATTGTCGTTTGCATTTTCTTATACATTTTAGAACACCTTCTTGTACTTACAAAGAAATACTGCTGGAATAGTTTGGGAGACATTATCTACTTATTTGGTAGTATGATGATAGAGTTTAATAAGACAAGTTGAATTACTATCCATATATTTCTATTTTCTGAAAATATTATGGTATGACAATTATGTGTTTCTTAAAAATTTTTTAGTAACCCATTTGCCTTGAAGTTTTGCCCTGGAAGTAATGTTTGGTTGCATTTCCACATTCCTTTAATTGCATTAAATCTATATATAAATTCAGAGGATTGCCATCAGAACTATGCTGGGTCCTTAAATTCATGAGTTTTATACGTCTTCAATAGCAAATCATTCATTCTTTTTATCTGGATTTTATTTTTAAAATGCCGGTCTCTTTTATTTTTTATTAGATTTATATGTTAGTATTTCAATATTTTGTAGGTACAGTAAATAGTATAATAAATTGGCTCCCAATTGGTTTTCTTGGCTTTTTTTGTTTTGGTTTGGTTTTTTGTTTGTTTGTTTCTTTTAAGAGAGAGAGAGTGCATGGACACAAGAGCAGGATGCGAAAAGGGCAGGAGAGAGAGAGAGAGAGAATCTTTTTTTTTTCTTGATATTTTATATTTTTTTATTTTTTATAAACATATATTTTTATCCCCAGGGGTACAGGTCTGTGAATCACCAGGTTTACACACTTCACAGCACTCACCAAAGCACATACCCTCCCCAATGTCCATAATCCCACCCCCTTCTCCCAAACCCCCTCCCCCCAGCAACCCTCAGTTTGTTTTGTGAGACTAAGAGTCACTTATGGTTTGTCTCCCTCCCAATCCCATCTTGTTTCATTTATTCTTCTCCTACCCACTTAAGCCCGCATGTTGCATCACCACTTCCTCATATCAGGGAGATCATATGATAGTTGTCTTTCTCTGCTTGACTTATTTCGCTAAGCATGATACGCTCTAGTTCCATCCATGTTGTTGCAAATGGCAAGATTTCATTTCTTTTGATGGCTGCATAGTATTCCATTGTGTATATATACCACCTCTTCTTGATCCATTCATCTGTTGATGGACATCTAGGTTCTTTCCATAGTTTGGCTATTGTGGACATTGCTGCTATAAACATCCGGGTGCACGTGCCCCTTTGGATCACTATGTTTGTATCTTTAGGGTAAATACCCAATAGTGCAATTGCTGGGTCATAGGGCAGTTCTATTTTCAACATTTTGAGGAACCTCCATGCTGTTTTCCAGAGTGGCTGCACCAGCTTGCATTCCCACCAACAGTGTAGGAGGGTTCCCCTTTCTCCGCATCCTCGCCAGCATCTGTCATTTCCTGACTTGTTGATTTTAGCCATTCTGACTGGTGTGAGGTGATATTGCATTGTGGTTTTGACTTGTATTTCCCTGATGCCGAGTGATATGGAGCACTTTTTCATATGTCTGTTGGCCATCTGGATGTCTTCTTTGCAGAAATGTCTGTTCATGTCCTCTGCCCATTTCTTGATTGGATTATTTGTTCTTTGGGTGTTGAGTTTGCTAAGTTCTTTATAGATTCTGGACACTAGTCCTTTATCTGATATGTCGTTTGCAAATATCTTCTCCCATTCTGTCAGTTGTCTTTTGATTTTGTTAACTGTTTCCTTTGCTGTGCAAAAGCTTTTGATCTTGATGAAATCCCAATAGTTCATTTTTGCCCTTGCTCCCCTTGCCTTTGGCGTTGTTCCTAGGAAGATGTTGCTGCGGCTGAGGTCGAAGAGGTTGCTGCCTGTGTTCTCCCCAAGGATTTTGATGGATTCCTTTCACACATTGAGGTCCTTCTTCCATTTTGAGTCTATTTTTGTGTGTGGTATAAGGAAATGGTCCAATTTCATTTTTCTGCAGGTGGCTGTCAGGATATAAAATCAATGCACAGAAATCAGTTGCATTTCTCTACACCAACAACAAGACAGAAGAAAGAGAAATTAAGGAGTCAATCCCATTTACAATTGCACCCAAAACCATAAGATACCTAGGAATAAACCTAACCAAAGAGGCACAGAATCTATACTCAGAAAACTATAAAGTACTCATGAAAGAAATTGAGGAAGACACAAAGAAATGGAAAAATGGTCCATGCTCCTGGATTGGAAGAATAAATATTGTGAAAATGTCTATGCTACCTAAAGCAATCTACACATTTAATGCAATTCCTATCAAAGTACCATCCATCTTTTTCAAAGAAATGGAACAAATAATTCTAAAATTTATATGGAACCAGAAAAGACCTCGAATAGCCAAAGGGATATTGAAAAAGAAAGCCAACGTTGGTGGCATCACAATTCTGGACGTAAAGCTCTATTACAAAGCTGTCATCATCAAGACAGCATGGTACTGGCACAAAAACAGACACATAGATCAAAGGAACAGAATAGAGAGCCCAGAAATAGACCCTCAACTGTACAGTCAACTAATCTTCGACAAAGCAGGAAAGAATGTCCAATGGAAAAAAGACAGCCTCTTCAATAAATGGTGCTGAGAGAGAGAATCTTAAGCAGTCTCCACACCCAGGGTGGAGCCTGCTTTTGGGCTTCATCTCACAACCCTGAGATCATGACTTGAGCTGAAACCAAGAGTCGACACTTAACTGGCTGAGGCACCTAGGCACTCTAGTTTTCTTTGTTTTTTGTTTGTTTGTTTGTTTTTGTTTTTTTGCTTATTAATTGATTTATCAGAGGGATCTCTTCAACATAAAAAAAAGGAGGAGTGGCAGGGTTGGGGAGTAGGGGTGTGGAGCTGCATATGTTATTTAGGGCCAAAAGTGGCTGCACAGTTATATACAGAAATAAAACTGATTTTTGTATGATGACTATGTACTCTGCAACATTCTGAACTCATCTGGTTTGAAGAGATTTCCTGTAGATCTTTTGGGATTTTTCATTTGAACAGTTGTCTGAAAATAGGGACAATTTTTTACTTTATTTCTCATCTTTCTGACTTTATTTTTTGACCATAGTTCATTGGTTAGGGCTTCTGGTTCAATGTTGAATAGGAGGAATGTTTCCAGTTTTAGAGGGAAATAATTCTGACATTCACAATTAAGAATAATGTTAGGTTTGGATAGATTCCATTTACAGGCACTTCAATATGGCAGAGTTTTAAACATAAATTATGTTGATTTTTTTCAACTGTGTTAGTGCAATTGATATGACTGTTTTTTTCTGTTTTACTTCCTTACAAAAAATAGTGAATTATATTGATTTCTTTTCAAATGATGAACCATCTGTTCATTCTTGAACTCCAATTGGTCATGGTGTATTTTCTACTTTTTGTTAGTTTGGTTGTTTGTTTTAACTAGTACTCATCACAGATCTAAATATGTCTATTTATATGTATTTCTCCATCCTGCCATTAGAAGGACATAAGCCTTTGAAAGCAAGAATCCTATAGGGCTCTTTTTAAAATATTTTACATATTATATTTAGCCCAGTACTTGGCACAGTCTTGGTAGTCCACACATTTCTGAAGGAAAGGAAAAGGAGATAAAAGATAGAAGAAATAACAAGGAAATTTGTGTTTCCATGACAGTGTATTTCCAATCAACTATGTGTCAAATATTCTGTACCCTAAATTTCATGCCGACATCACCTGCCAGAAGTTAAAGTTCAGTCAATTTAAATAATTGTTTAAAATTTTGATAGCTTGGGGGCACCTGGGCGGCTCAGTTGGTAAGCTAAGCATCTGCCTTTGGCTCAAGTCATGATCCCAGGGTCCTGGGATGGAGCCCAGCATCAGCCTTCCTGCTCTGCGGTGAGCCTGCTTCTCCCTCTCCCTTTGCCTGCTGCTCCCCATGCTTGTGAGTGCTTGCTCTCTCTCTCTCTGTGTCAAATAAATACAGTCTTTAAAAAAAGTCAATAAAATTTAATTGTGATAGCTTATAACATAACAATAGCTGAATATCACAAAGAATCATATTCTAAGATATCCCAAAAAAAGTCTCAGAAAAAAAAAATCTGGTACACACAGAAGAATATCATGTACTCGAGAAAATAACAGTGTGAAATAGGTAAACAATATGAAATGCATAATCTTTCTCTTTCCTAATTAAAAAAGATACACAGGAGTAAATTGAGTAGTTAATAATATATAATACATTATTAATTCCTCAGTGAAGTGTTATTTAACATTATTGTAAAAGATTCTGTCACATAGATTTATTCACACATATATTACACACATATATTACATACATAGTGTGTATGAGTATAACTGTGAAGCTCAAACTACTTATATAAATATTGGCTATTAATCATTAGTTGTTCATTACTATAAGCATAATGTGACTTTACTATAAATCTATCTTATTAATCTTAGGCTCATATTCTTACCCTCTATTTCATGATTATATAAAACTTTGAACTGAAGTGTGGAAATGTTCAGACACTGAAAAAATTTTCCTCATTATGTAATAATCATATCTATACTTCGTCCAGTTTTTCAAATGATCTCCAATCTCACCTGATTATCCTTTATCAAAGAATGAAAAACCTGCTGTCCATTATTAAAGAACAGTCTCTCCTTTATACAAAATCATGTAAACACCAATGACATTTAACTGAATTTATTTTTATCTACTACAGGATTGAATTAACCAAATGTTTTTAAAGCTTTGAACACTGGATTGTATAGTAGGAGATTTTCTATTTGAGAAATTTCAATGTACTGAGAATGCCCTCTGGATCTGTAATGCCACCCTCAACTTTATTTGCTAGGGATTAAAATGCCATTAGAACTTTGTTTCTTTGGTTATAAGCTTTTTCTATAAATGAAATGCTCAGTAAAAGAATGCACTAAATATTTTCTATTATTTATATAATAATGAATAAGATCTCAAAGAAAGATTATCGAGATTGGAAAGGAACAGAAAGGTCACTGAACTTGAGCCAAGTGTCACTGCCATAAAATAGTTCTTGAACTTGCTAAGTTTAACTTTTTCTGTGTCACAGTTAGGTCTTAGCCAGGGTGGCAGGTGGCACAAAAGTTCATAATGGGGCAATAACCGGAATCCGGCATACTAGAATCTTACAGAATTCCTTTGTGAAGTGTTAAAGTTCACTTTTGAGAATCTTCTCACAGCAATTTTTAGATGAAAAGTTGTGGGTGACTTTCCTTTTTCCACTTGGGACCAGATGGAATGGTATTCACTTTTTAAAACCATCTGTCATACAGCACCTTAATCTTCTTACATCAAGTAGAGGAGAATAAGAACATCTGACTTTGCAGAGATAAAGTTAACACGACAAGATGTCAACCAGACTCTTTTATATGGTGCTTCCAATATTTTGTCAAGTCACTTTGAGCTCTTTTCAGTTCGCTGTCTTACGGGCTTTAGAAAGCAGAGAACACAATGCCTATTTTAGAAACTGGTAAATGTCATTGCTTCCTTGCCAATATGTTTTTTTTAAATTCATTTAGTTCTTCAGAAGGTCAGCCTAAGCTGAATTTCCCCCCTGTGGAGGTGACATTGCCTAGACTATATTTATTAAAGCATCATCAACTGTAAAGCTTACCATAAATAATATTTTATTGATATCAAGTACCAGTGTTTTCTTTAAAAAGAATCTTAGGGAAGACTAAGTATAGAAGAGGTAGACTGCAGTCATCTTTTATGCTTTACTTGAAATATTTGTGTAATTTAGAGTCCCCAAAGAAAAAAGCTAGCACAATGTAATTGGGGCACTTTAATGAAGAAATAACTTTATTTACAAAGATAAAAGTAGAATTATGAGAAAAAAGTAAAAGTAAACAACCCAAAGGTAGTAAGAGCTGAGAATATTCACCACTCCTTGTCTTGAAGAAACTAAGGAAGAGGTAGGATGCTAGAATGCAAGGAGAGCTAGAGCTGAATTAAAAGGACCACTTGACCCTAAAAACAAACTGTGTGGACTTAGCAGGGAGGGGGGGCAGTACCTACTTCCCATTTTAGGCTATCAAGAAAGAAACGGGAGGAAAATGTACTCTGACCTCTTCCCCTCTCATGCCCCCTATTAGCTAAACCCACACAGAAACTAGAGGACAAGAAGCCTAATTGATGCAGCCACAAAAAGTCAACCTCCTGAAACATTAACTTATAAAGAATTGTAGAAAGTGGTCCTATAATGAGAATTAGAAAATATCTAACACAATAATCCACTGAAAGTATTGTATTCCCTTACCACTTTTAGACTCAAGAAGGAGTCTCTGGAAGACAGAGTGTAGGGAATTATTTAGTCAGCCAATTAACAACTGGAATACAGAAAAAAAATTAATCATATGGAGGTCTCCAGAGTAGAGCCATCAAAATCTCAATTTTGAGGATACTGCTTCAAGAATTTTTTTTTAAAGATTTATTTACTTATTTATTTGACAGAGAGAGAGAGATAACAAGTAGGCAGAGAGGCAGGCAGAGAGAGAGGAAGAAGCAGGCTCCCGCCGAGCAGAGAGCCTGATGCGGGCCTCGATCCCAGGACCCTGGGACCATGACCTGAGCTGAAGGCAGAGGCTTTAACCCACTGAGCCACCCAGGTGCCCTGCTTCAAGAATTTTTAAATGTAACATCAACATGTAGGTAGGTGTTCATTGGACTTACACTAGATTACAAATATTAGACTCTGTATATTGATGATACAGGAGATAGAAGGTGTAAGACTTGCTCTCAAGATGTTTTATCTAATTTGGAGAAGAATAACAAGCATATGTCAAAAATAACAAATGATACAAGAAGAAGTACAGATCAGTCTTTTTCTGTTTGGTCTGGACTTAAAGTATTATAAGTACTAAGAGGACACAAATAGATATAGTAGTTGAAAACACTTACTGAAACATTTATGTCTCCAACTAAATTTAGGCCATGTCAAGAAAAGAAGACATTCCAGAATTTTTAAGAAACCAGCATTAAATATATTACATAATTAGGAATTGGAAGAGATTGAATCAAACATGTTGAAGAATTTCAGAAAAATGCTTTTAGAGAAGTTATTTAGAGTCATATAAGAAAAATATAAAGGCAGATCTATATTTTACTGCTTCTTTTCTGAAAATGTTTAGCTCTTTATGGCAGATTTTTTAAAAAGCCTAATATATATTAATGGAGAGGGAAGCTGAAAGGGAAATATGTCAAAAGAGAGGAAAAGTATTATTTGCCTGACCATGAGAAATCTACATGAAAACAAAAAAATACATCATCAAACTAAATCAAATATGGTTTAGAAACTCACTTCATTCCCAGGAGGTCTTTTTCTGAGCCAATATCAACTATTCTAAGAAATTTTAAGTAAAATCTCAAGCAATGAACGTATCTCTACTTCACTCAAATATTAACAATCAATCAAGTCTCTCTTCTTGATGATGTGCATATCATTATAAATATAAATTGTAGTAGTGGATCAACCATGATGTGCCAAAAAATGATTTTGTATAAAGAAAAACTATTTTCTTCTGTCCAGACTGACTATGAAGCTCTGAGGTATCTACTGTACATTTGTAAGTTTTCAGTTAAAATTGTCTAGAAATCTAAAATCCATAAACCTTAAATATAAGATTATTTTTCATGATTTAATCCTAATCCTTAAGGAGAAATTATCCGTAAAATAAAATGTGAAAATGGCTATTATCTGACAGTATTTAACATTTGAGTTAGAAACGCTGGAGCTAATATCAGAAAAGCAGAAAAGATGTTAAAAAAAAAAAAAGTAGAGGGTGGAGAGTTACAAATGGGGCGATTGTCAAATCCTCCTAGTTTTCAATCACTTTTATTTCATTTTTGGCCAAAAGTTGTAAATTTGAAGAAAGTTAGAAAAGTAGATCTAGACTAAGGGGACCAAATCGATGTAACAATAATTTAAGCATAAGTTATCTGCTATTCTTCTTTATAAATTATTAGCTGTTTTAAAGTAAAATGTGAAAAGAAACTGGCATATGATGAACAATAATATGTATGAGTATTACTGGCTTTCCTTTACTAAAAATATGAAAAAGTCCCAGAAAAACAGCTAAAATCATGAATTATAATTGGCAAGCCATTTTAGAATAAGAATACCATGGAATATTACTCAGCCATAAAAAAGAATGTAATCTTGCCATTTATAACATGAAAAGAGCTAAAGTATTATGCTAAGCAAAGTGAGTCAGTCAGAGAAAGACAAATACCATATGATTTCACTCATATGTGGAATTTAAGAAACAAAACAAATGAACATAAGGAAAAAAAGAGAGAGTGGCACACCAAGAAAGAGACTCAACACTAGAGAACAAATTCATGGATACTAGAGGGGAGGTAGATGGGGAGGTTGGTTAAATAAGTGATGGGAATTAAGGAGTGACTTGTGATGAGCACTGGGTATTTTATGGAAATGTTGAATCACTAAATTTTATATCTGATACTAATATAAAAAGTAGAAAAAAATAAATAGAAATATCTTAAAATCCTTCCAGACTTTTTCTACTTCAGTAGCAATAGTTGTACTGAACAATTATTTCACTAAAAGAAATCCTTTGCATAGCTTATTTCCTATGATGAAGGTTCCACTTTATTTTCCATATAATATTGAAAGTAAAACAAAGTAAGATATCTGAGTGGATAACAGTATATGTTATAAAATAAGTTAGAGAATAAGACATCTAATAGTATGTGTAATCAAATTGTTTATAAGTAAGATAGTAAGATACACTTTAACTGAAAATATTTCTGTTTTTAATATTGTTTTTGATACATTTGTAGTAAAGATTAGGGAAGAATACACACTGTAGATGTAAAGGTATATTCCTACTGGATTGATAATTTCAACATTTCAAAATGTCCCTTTACTCACTGGTAATTCATATCAGATATATCACTCCAGCCTTATTTTTTACTGTTTGCATGGTTTATCTTTTCCCAAACATTTATTTTCAGCTAATCTATATACCTATGTCAGCGTATATCCTTGCAGACAGCACATAGTTGAGTTTTTTTTTTAACCCATTCTGATAATCTTGGCCCTTTAACCACAGTGTTTATGCCATTAACATTTAATTTAATTATAGATATGGTTATGTAAAATGGATCTGTCATCTATTTGTTTCCTGTTGGTCTCCTGAATTTTTCCTCTGTTGTTTTTATCCTGCCTTCTCTTGAATTATTGAATATTGTTTATCTTCATTGAGAGTGGTGGGAATGGCTTATAAAACATGAAACTCCTAACAATGAAATAAACGGGCAGGCAGCAATAAGGAAGCTACTCAACGTATGCAGCTAGAAAAAAGCAAGAATGGATAATAGGATGATGAAAATGGTCTCCCAAGTAAAAAGACATCACACTTTGCTCAGTTCTTAGAAGTCAATTTTTAAATCACCAAAGAGGTGACTGCATCCTAAAAAAAGCGATACTACATTGCTGCAATACCACTTTGAGTATATATTATAATGATATAACCAGTTCTACCTTATTATGAAAATTTGGCCATATACCAGAATGACCATAAAACTGGTAAAAGAATATCAAGACAGCTGAAGATCATTTAACACAGGATCTGAATTGATACTGATATCCAGATAACCAAAGAATTATCATGCAAACCCTGTTAGGTTTGGGTTTTATTGAGGTCAGTTAAATGAAGAGTCCTAGCCTAAGTCTCCTTTGCAGTGAGATCATTGTTTTTCAAGTAGTAATACCCAGTAGTTGTGTCTTCACCCTTTGTTTGTATTATTAGAATTAGGCCCTTAGGTTGTAGAGTAAAATCTATCATAGTGGAAAGAGTGGAGAAGCAGCCTTTGGAATAGTCATTTCCATTTTAAGGAATGCCAAACATTTTAAGGAAGTAAATGTCATGGGTGCCAGTAGGGATTAGCTGTCTTTAGAAACCTAAAAGATACAGAGTTGGTGTTCTCTATTATCTGTCCCTTTTATTTGCCAGCATAGCCCTGAAGTAACCAAATGAATAGTTCCTGAAGAATGGCTGTCGACTGCTACAGGCTCAACCAAGTTGTGGCCTGCAGCATAGCCGGTTAGCCAGACATGGTGATTTTGCTAGAACAGAAAATAAGGGCATGGCTACATGGAGATAGTAATTTATTTAATAAATCCACTTTTTGTGTGTGTGTGTCCTCGTTAGAAAAAGAATCATAAGCAGTTTGTAATCATTTTGGATGGACCACAATATTCATTTATATTTTACCTCAGGGCAGTGTTAATTCTGCTGCTCTCCATCCAAGATATAGCCTGAAGAGATCTTGGCCACCTGAACAGCCCAGGAACAGGACCCTGATCTACTACATCAATGACACCATGGTACTCAGACAAGATAAGATGTGTGGATCATATACTGGAGGCCTTGATAAAATATACGCACTCCACAGGAGAGAGAAAAACCACCAATTCACTAAAGTGTTTAGGGATCTAGTGGTCAGGGATATGCCTTCCAAAGTGAAAGTCAGACTGCTTCATATAATCTCTACTACCACAAAGAAGGAAGCACAGCATGTGGTAGCTCCTGTAGGTTCTGGAGGCAAGACATGCCACACCTAGGAAAACTCGTCCATGTCTTCTGCAATGATATGGAGGGCTACAAGTTTTGAGTGAGACTTGGAGTAGTAAAGGGGTCTTCAGAAGGCTAAAGCTGTGATATAAGAAATATTTTTGATATTACCAGATATATGTTTCAACTTTATAGTTTATAAAGCATTTACACCAACCAACCATGAGTTTTTTCAATGCCTACTACCTCATTCACTGATAATGTCTTAATGTATCATAATGGCAAAATTCCCACAACACAGTTATTGACAATATTTGCTATTCTACCCCCAAAGGAGATTGATAAAAATATACTTAGATAATCATACATGCTAAGAATTGGGCAAAAGATTGATAGAAGGTAATATGGTATTTTGTATTCACAACATTATTAACCAATAAGAATCTGAGCTATTCTTTTTAGGTTTCAGAAGATGGTTTTACTTTTATATTCTCCCTCCAATTTCAAGATTCTGTTAATGTTGATATATTTTAATTACTTCTAGATGAAATAGAACTAATAGATCTTCCATTACTCTCTCCTGAAAGGAATTCAATATGCATCCATTAGAAGGCTCCTCTGACCAAGCCATGAATTGAATCAAGATTTGGCCATTTAAACATAATAATATAATAAAGTTAGCAGGAGGGAAGAAGTAATTGCTCATCTTACATAGGGAAAACTAAAAATTTTTATCTGAGACTGATAATTCAGAAATAGGTGTATTTTTTAAAGATTTTATTTATTTATTTATTTGACACAGAGAGAGAGATCACAAGTAGGCAGAGAGGCAGGCAGAGAGAAAGAGGGAAGCAGGTTTCCTGCTGAGCAGAGAGCCCGATGCTGGGCTCCATCCCAGGGCCCTGAGATCATGACCTGAGTTGAAGGCAGAGGCTTAAACCACTGAGCCACCCAGGCACCCCAGCAATAGATATTTTAAAATACTATTTGAACTTATACAAATAACCTCTAAGAAAAATAAAGTAACAATTTAACTAAAAATCATGAGAAAGGGGGAGGAGAAGTAGATAATTGAGAAAGTACTCTAAATTTTTCAGCTTTCACTGGGAAATAAGAGATACTAGGGTTTTCGAGCAGAAAATAAATTTAATTTTTCATGTTAATATCTGTATTTCATGATCTTACCATTATTCTATGTATTAATTAATTATATTAATTTTATGTTTTATGATGTATGATTTTTGAGAGGAATTGATTTCTGCAAAGAAAAAGTTATATATTAGATATGTATAACTCTGAATTAAAACAAAAGAATAACATGTATGTTATTTAAAACCATGTGTTTTAATATAAGAAAAAAGTCTAGTATTGTCCCAAAGTCTAGTATTGAAAGTCCTAAGTATTTATTTTATTTTTAAATGTTTATTTGAGTATCTTTGGCATACAGTGTTGCATTCATTTCAGGTGTACATCATAGTGATTCAACAACACTATATGTTATGAAGTATAGTTACCATCTGTCACCATACAATGCTATTACAATACCATTGGCTATCTTCTCTGTGCCATACCTTTCATGCATGTGACTTACTCATTCCCTAACTGGAACCCTGTATCTCCCACTCCCCTTGCCCCACTTTGCCCATCCCCCACTCACTCCCCTCTGGCAGCCATCATTTTGTTCTATTTATAGGTCTGATTCTGCTTTTTGTTGTTGAAAATCCTAAGTATTTAAAAGTGGCATCCTACTTAATCTTCACACCAATTCTATATTAAAAATATTATTACATTCTGTAAAAGATGAAGTTCAGTTAAAGAATTTGCCCAAGATCAGATAGGATATATATTTAGTTGAGTCCACTCAAAATGACAGCAAACTTGAGATCTTAAAAGTGTAAAAGCAGATGTGCAGAGGGAAACTGCATGGAATATGAAAATAATGGCAGAATTAGAATCTATATAATTGGTAATAAAACACAACTGACATGACTGGTCATCATGTGGAGAATACTATTTGAGGCTCTTTCAAGAATATAAAATAAAACAATCAAGGAAAAAATAGGAAAGAAAATTAAAACCTAGAAAGCCAATTTAATAGTTACATATTTTCCCCAAAATAATTATTTTACTGAAAGAAAAATAGCAAAATCTATCTTTCATAGCATTATAAGCATGTATAAGAAGTGGTCTTTTATGGTTCCACACAATTTTTAGGATTCTGCTAGCTCTGTGAAAAATGTTTATGGTATTTTGATAGAGACTGCATTAAATATATAGATTGCTTTGGGAAGTATAGACATTTTAAAAATATTTGTTCTTCCAATCTATGAGCATGGATTGTCTTTCCATTTCTTTGTATCATCTTCAATTTCTTTCATCAGTATTTTATAGTTTTCAGAGTACAGGCTTTTCACCTCTTTGGTAGGTTTATTCCTAGGTATCTTTCTGTTTTGGGTGCAACTATAAATGGGATTGATTCCTTAATTACTCTTTCTGCTGCTTCATTATTGGTGTATAGAAATGCAGCACATTTCTGTACATTGAGTTTGTATCCTGTGACTTTTTTGAATTTGTTTATCAGTTCTAACAGTTTTTGGTGGAATCTTTCAGATTTTCTATATGGAATATCATGTCATCTGCAAGTAGAAAAATTTTTATTTCTTCTTGCCAATTTGTATGCTTTTTATTGCTTTTTGTTTTCTGATTGCTGTGTCTTGGACTTCCAGTACTATGTTAAATAACAATGGTGAGAATAGACATTCCTCTATTTTCCTGATTCTAGAGGAAAAGGTCTCAGTTTTTCTCCATCAAGAATGATATTAGCTGTGCATTTTTCACAGATGCCCTTTACTACGTTATGGTACCTCTAAGCCTACTTTGTAGAGGGTTTTTATTATGAATGGGTGTTGTACTTTGTCAAATGCTTTTCTGCATCTATTGAAATGACCATCTGGTTCTTATCCTTTATTTTATTAATGTAGTGTATCATGTTGATTGGCTTATGAATATTGAACTATCCTTCAACCCAGGCACAAATCCCATTTTATTGTGTTAAATGATTTTTTAAATGTATTATTGGATTTGGTTTGCTAGTGTTTATTGCATCTATGTTCATCAGAGATATTGGCCTATAGTTAGTTCTCTTTTTAGTGAAGTCTTATCTAGTTTAGGTATCAGGGTAATGCTAGCCTCATAGTTTTCTTTCATTTTCTGCTTTTTGGAGATAGTGTGAGAAGAACAAGTATTAACACTTCTTTAATCGTTTGGTAGAAGTCCCCTGGGAAGCCATCTGGTCGTGGACTTTTGTTTTTTGGGAGTTTATTTTATCACTGATTCAGTGTATCTACTGGATATGTTGCAGTTTTGGTCGTTTATATGTTCCTAGGAATATATCTATTTCTCCAGGATATCCAATTTGTTGGCATATAGCTTTTCCTAATATTCTCTTATAATTGTTTGTTTCTGTGGTGTTAGCTGTTATCCCCCCCCCCATTTTGTAATTTTATTTATTTGGATCCTCTATCTTTTCTTTTTGATAAGTCTGACTAGGGATTTATCAGTTTTATTAATGTTCCAAAGAATCAACTCCTGGTTTCATTGATCTGTGGTTTTTTGGTTTGGCTTTTTTGGTTTTATTTGTTTTTGTTTTTTAGTTTTTACATTTGTTTCTGCTCTAATCTTTATTATTTCCTTCCTTCTGCTGCCTTGGGATTCATTTATTTTCCTTTTCCATCTACTTTAGGTGTAAGTTTAGGTTGTTTATAAGTAGGCTTGTATTGCTTCACTCTTAGGACTGCTTTTGCTGCATTTCAAAGGTTTTGGACCATTGTGTTATCATTTTCACTCATTTACATATGTTATTTATTTCTTCTTTGACTTCCTGGTTGACTTTAACATTGTTTAGTAACATATTATTTAACCTCCATATATTTATGATGATATAATTTTTCTTCAGGTTTGTTTTTGTTTGTTTTACTTCAGGTTTCATATTGTGGTCAGAAAAGGTGCATGATATGATTTCAATCTTTCTGTATTTGTTGAGGCCTGCTTATATATATATATTTTTTTTTAATTTATTTTTTATTTTCAGCATAACAGTATTCATTATTTTTGCACGACACCCAGTGCTCCATGCAATCTGTGCCCTCTATAATACCCACCACCTGGTACCCCGACCTCCCACCCCCTGCCCCTTCAAAACCCTCAGATTGTTTTTCAGAGTCCATAGTCTCTCATGGTTCACCTCCCCTTCCAATTTCCCCCAACTCCCTTCTCCTAACTCCCCATGTCCTCCATCTTCCCTATGACCCTTCCATTGCACTACTGGGTATTTACCCCAAAGATACAGATGTAGTGAAAAGAAGGGCCATCTACCCCAATGTTTATAGCAGCAATGGCCACGGTCACCAAACTGTGGAAAGAACCAAGATGCCCTTCAACGGACGAATGGATAAGGAAGATGTGGTCCATATACACTATGGAGTATTATGCCTCCATCAGAAAGGACGAATACCCAACTTTTGTAGCAACATGGACGGGACTGGAAGAGATTATACTGAGTGAAATAAGTCAAGCAGAGAGAGTCAATTATCATATGGTTTCACTTATTTGTGGAGCATAACAAATAGCATGGAGGCCTGTTTTTGACCTAATATATGATCTATATTGCAGAATGTTCCATGTGCACTTGTATTCTGCTATTTTGGGATGGAATGTTCTGAATGTATCTGTTCAGTCTATCTGGTCCAGTGTGTCGTTCAAAGCCATTGTTTCCCCTTGTTGATTTTCTGCTTAGATGATCTGTGCATTGGGATAAGTGGGGTGTTAAAGTCCCCTAATATTATTGTGTTATTATCAATTAGTTCCTTTCTGGTTGTTATTAATTGTTTTATATATTTGGGTGTTCCCATGTTGGGTGTGTAAATATTTGCGATTGCTATATCTTTTTGTTGGATTGTCGCCTTTTTGATTATATAATACCCCTTTTTGTCACTTTTTACAACCTTTGTTTTAAAGTCTAGTTTGTCCAATTCTTTTCAAGTATACATGGAACATTCTCCAGAATAGATCACATGTTGAGTCACCAATTAGACCTCCAGAAGTACAAAAAGATCAAGACCATACCATGCATATTTTCAGACTACAAAACTATGAAACTTGAGGTCAGCTTCAGGGAAAAATTTGGAAAGACCACAAATACATGAAGGTAAAAAAAAAACACCCAACTAAAGATAGATGACAATTGTTTGTTTTGCTCTGTTTAGTTTTCTTTTTGAGTTTTATTTTAAGCCTCTCTACGGTGAATCTAGCTCTAAAGATTTCTAACGTGAAGTTGTTCTGACCTATTCAGTGTGCTCACGCTATTGTTTCTAGTTAGAATTTGAACATTTCCTAACTTTTTATGAACTGTGAGTATTCTTACTGTGCTCATGTAATTTTTCTGTTCTTGGTATTTGTTCTTCCTGGCTTTGTAGTCTTTTATACTATTCATATCAAATACTTGGTTTGACACTAAACCAAGGAATGACTCAAGGGGATAACTCTACTGATTTCTAGGTCTTTTACTCTACATGGGTACCTCCTCTGCAATACCCTACCCTGAAAATTATGTCTGCTTCCACATCATCAATTTTTACTCTTGGAATATTAGAGCAAGCAGGAATGCTGGTCTATACTTGGTATCTTTCCTAAATTACACTCCAGATTAAAGAAACTGACATTCCCAACTCCTTTGCTCTTTTTTTTTTTTTTAAGATTTTATTTATTTGAAAGAGATCACAAGTAGGCAGAGAGGCAGTCAGAGAGGGGGGGAAGCAGGCTCCCCGCCAAGCAGAGAGCCAGAGGTGGGGCTCAATCCCAGGACCCTGAGATCATGACCTGAGCTAAAGGCAGAGGCTTAACCCCCTGAGCCACCCAGGCACCCCCCCCAACTCCTTTGCTTTAGGTTTCAAAGTTATTAGAGTAACTTGGTTTTTGTGTTGACCCGTCCCTAGAACATATAATGCTCTAAGTAATGTTCAGCAAATTCCCTGTGGCAAAATTCACCAGGAACTTAGAATAAATAATCTAAAACTCAGTCTTCCACACCAGTGACCACGACAGATTTGGGGGAAATGTGGATTTTGGTTTGTGAGGCAGCTTGTAGAGAACTCATTATTGTGAAAGCTCTACATTCTAAGGAGCAACTGTGTGACTTAATCTAGAGCTGTAAGTGTGAATTCTATTGATCATGTGTTTTCCATACAGGCATTTCTCTTATCTTTTGTATGTCATGATAATGATACATTTGTTCCTCATTTTAGGCATTTTTTTTAACAAAATATGAAGGAAAGCTAAAAATATTGTGAACATGAGAAGAGCTTCCTCATAGAATGTTTCATTAAAGAAAATGATAATTTTCCTATGTGAATATTAGTTATATTTTATGTTCTACTACTTTCTGATATTGCAAGAAAATGTTCTTATTATAAGATGAAACCCTTTAGAAAATGAATACATACAAAATTCCAAAAGATAATAATAATAAACAATGTTAGACAGTGTTGACTTCAGAAAGAAAACAAAAAAAATATCCAGTCAGTAATTAGTTTTACTCTGAGTGAAGAACTCTTCTTACATAGCACATGTCCAGTGATTTCAGTCTTATGTCTAATTTAGTTTCTCTGCATAATTAAATTGCAAAGTCAGAAGTGCTATGAGGAATTGTTGTCTGCTTACTCCCATTGGCCCACAATACATTTTTTCTTTGTGCACTTCCCTGCTATTTTTGGTTCTATCTTGTACTTCGGAAAATTGTATCTGCTAAGAATTCCTAGAATAAAAGGTCTTTTCTAAAATCCAAAAGTCCAATAATAATAAGAAAAACACTAACATGAAATGAACACATAATCTATGGATGAATCATTGTATAATGGATGAGGGAGTGAATTAACACAATTTATTTTATGGCTAAATGTTCTAAATGAGATAAAATCTAGACCAAAGAAAATGGAAGGTTGTAATGAGAGAATTAGGCAACTTAAATCTTCAGAAAACGAAGACCTCCCCCATAGGGAGAAAAATGATAACAGTTAATAAAGCTGTTAAGTTCATCTAAAACTGTAAATAACCATCATTTTCTTTTATGGGTATAGCTAGAACTGTGGGTAACATCAAAGGGCATATGAGGCACATTATATGGAAAGAGTTGGGCCATTTAAATTTCTTTTAATTCTTTTAGTATTAATGATAGATTACTAAACTATAAAGTCCATGAGGTCTGCAACCTTACAACCCTTGCTCATTCCTAGTGTTTAGCACGAAGCAGCTTTTCAGTACATATTTGATGAATGTAAGAATGAATGAATGAATTGATGGAAATTCCTGTATTTATAGATTTTTAAGAGTATATATTACTCACACAATTATGTCAATATTACAAAATGAGAAGCAAATCTTCCCTTTGCCAGATTGATAGAAAATTTTGCTCCATATTTCAGTAGAAACTTTAGACTGTTTCTTCAGTTCTTCTGTATATTTATCTTCTTTCCGAAATCTGTACATGTTCCAAAAATATTGTGTCTTTTTCTCAAGTAGTTCAAAGAATTTGTTCCTTAGGTTTCCTGTTTTAGCCCATCTTCAAAAATAAAATGTGAAACCTGCCTTAATTTCAGTGAAATAGTATTGAAGGTGAAGTGTACTGGTGGAATGGCATTCATTATTGGGCTTTTCAAATGAATGTATTGAACAGTAACTATCACTTGAGACACTATACCCCCTCTCTTCCACTGGAATCCTCAGAGCCATCACCCCAGGAAATTGCTACATGCAGCTTCATTACCAAATACTAGGTGATCTATAAACAAATATTTAAAGCCATCACAAACTGGATACTTAAGGAGATCTAAGAAAAGCAAATTATTTTTGTGTGTAAAAAGTTATTCCTCTATAAGTCTAAATAGAGAATTTTATAAAAATGGACTTACAGTAATGCTTGTATTAATAGTGTAATGACAAAGACAAAGGTGTTGAATTTAGCAACTAATGAAAATATGTAATTAGTCTTCTTGGTTTTATTAGAAGAGAAAAAAGGTTTTGTTTTTGTTTTTCTCAATTGCTCCTTCTTTTAGAACCCTCAGCCCAGCTCCAATTTTTGGATATATGCTGTAGTCAATTAAAACACAATTTTATATTTTAAAATGTATGCATCAGTTATTTCAACCAGAAGAAATACTTTTTATGTTTCATATTATTTACAATTGGTATAAATTTACATAACTTAAATTTTGCTTATTTTCAATATCTCATAGAGAAAATGCAAAAAAAAAAAAAAAGTCCTCTTTTCCTTACTTGCCACTAAAGGAGCAAAAACCTTTTTAAATTACAAGAGTACTAGCAATCCACAGTGACTAGCATAGAATGTTAGCATTCATATTCTAGAATGTAGGTGGTAATGTCTTCCCCCAAAAATGTAGAGATTTCAAAATTTGTGGTTGACTGAGATTCTGCTCCTTCGTTTAATGTAAGTGATTCTTGAACTCTTAACCTCAGATCTGGTTTAAACAAGTAGAATGTGCAGCGATCAATATAAAGAGAATTATTAAAAAAAAAAAAAGGAGTGGCCTATCTAAAATTACATTTTATGGGCAACTTTTTAGTGGTTACCTTAATAATAACAACTTTTCCTGCACTATTTCCTGCACTATTCAGAGATGCTAGAGACTATTCTAGCATCTCAGAAACCAAAACCATATAATAATATACACAACTCACTCCTCTATGTAAACAATCAGTTAAGATGTCTGATGAGGGATGCCTGGGTGTCTCACTAGGTTAAGTGACTGCCTGAAACTCAGGTCATGATCCCAGGGTTCTAGGATTGAGTCCCACATGAAGCTCCTTGCTCATAGGGAAGCCTACTTCTCCCTCTGCCTGCTCTGCCTGACTCTCCCCCATTCGTGCTCTCCATCTCTCTGACAAATAAACAAAATCTTTTTTAAAAAATGATGATGATATTGTGAAACCTATTGCTATCATAGTTCTATTTTTCCCCCATAATATCTATACCAAAATTTTAATTTTGGAATAACAGACAAATATTGAAGAGCTGGGGTTCTTGAAGGACAATCCAAGGTAATTTCATTACATTCATGTAATGAAATTCTTATCGTTTTTGTAGTACTTTGCTAGGGCTGTCATAATAAAGTACCATAGACTGCATGGTTCAAACAGCAGAAATGTATTGCACAGTTCTGGAAGCTGGAAGTCTGACATCAAGATCTTGTCAGGGTTGGTTCCTTTGGAAGACTGTGTGGGAGAATCTGTTTCAAGCCTCTTTTTTTGTCTTATAGAGGGTCTTCTCCCTGTCTCTTCACATTGTCTTCTCTCTATATGTGTCTCTGTATTCAAATTATTCCTTTTTATAAGGACATCAGTAATACCAGATTAAGGTCCACTGTAATAATCTCACTTTAACCTGACTACTTCCATAATGATCTTACCTCCAAGTAAGGTCACATTTTGAGGTACTGAGTATTAGGACTTTAGCATATGAATTTTAGGTGGGCACATTTAACCCATAACAGCATTTCATATGAATAAGACATCTATTTTGCTATTAAATGATTAGCTTAGTGATTAAGAGCAAAGCCTGTGGATTCAAAGTTTGTGGGTATATATTCTGACTCTACCTGCATGTCTATTTAAACTCTTTGTGCCTCAGATTCTAATCTATAATACAGATTTGGTGTTAATCCTTGCTTCTTTGGGTTGTTGAAAGAATTATGATTGTACACACAACACACACATGTGCATACCCACACATACATATGTATTCTTGCAAATGAAAAAGTGATTTAAAAGTTTTTGCAATAATTATTACCAGTTTTGATCAATTTTCATTAATCTCAAATATATTACAGATAGATGCAGTTTTTGTTTTTTTTTTTAAGATCTTTTTTATTTATTGGACAGACAGAGATCACAAGTAGGCAGAGAGGCAGGCAGAGTGAGAAGGGGGAAGCAGGCTTGCTACTGAGCAGAGAGCCCGATGTGGGGCTCTATCCAAGGACCCTGGGATCATGACCTGAGCTGAAGGCAGAGGCTTTAATCCACTGAGCCACTCAGGCGCCCACTAGATGCAATGTTTTAATCTGTTATACTCCTTGTTATCTTTGTTTCATATAAAAGAAATAGTGCCAACGTACAACTATTGTCAGATATGCAATTCTTTTTCTTAAAATAACCTATTAAAACAGGGCATGGTGCCAGAGTAGCTATTCAAGAGGATAAGACTTTCAAATGAAATGTAATCGTTTAAATAGTTAAATAAAATATGTGTTTTTTCAACTATTGGTCAAGTACAAAAAAGAAGATACTGATGTAGAAACAAGCTGAAAGAGACAGTATAAAAGTACTAGTTTCAGAGCCCAGGCTTTGAGTAAGATGAATGTTTTTTTCCACTCTCTCCTGTTTGAGAGTGACTAACCTTTACTTAACCTTCTGAAGTCTTTAGTGGCAGTAGCATAGCCAATGAGGTTTATCCGAGGTGTGATCATTGGTAATTTAAGTGTCCATTCTCTCAGGTATAAAATGAAGTGAATAAAACTAACTAAATCATTAAATGGTGGTGAGCATTAAATAACATATAAGGCATTTAGCAAATATGCTCTCCTGTGGTAAATTCTCAATAAGTCATCACTAGATATATAATCTTGGGCAAAATACTAAATTTCTTGAGCCTAAAATCCCTAATATGTAAAATGGGGAATATTGGTGCTAACATCTTAGTCCTTATCACACTAAAATTTTGTAGGTTTTTTTTTCAATTTATTAAACAATCTCAGGCACATAGGAAACACTCAATGAAATGCAATTTTTCTTTCTCATTCAAATAATATTATTAAATTCTGTCTTTTAAAAAAGATATAGGTAATATTTGTCTTTTGATGACTGACTGACTTCACTTAGCATAATTTCCTTAAGGTTCATCCATGTTATAACATGTAGAGAATTTCTTTCCTTTTTTGCTGAATAATATTCTATTGTATATATATAACCCATTTGTTGTTGTTCATCCATCTGTCAGTGGACACTTAGGTTGCTTTCACCTCTTGGCTGTTATAGATAAGGCTGCTATGATCCTGAGTATAGTATGAATACATCATTTCCCTAAAAAATCAACTCTGTAATTGTTAAAGTTACATTAGTTTGAGACTCATAGATTCTGGGTTTTTATTTCTACTCAGCCAACCATTACAGTGTATTGACTGGTAGCAAATCACATTTAACACTGAGCCTCATTTCCCCTTTTATTATCTTATGTCATCAAAAGGATAATCAGAATAAGAAATTATCTTTTTATTATCTTATGTCATCAAAAGGATAATCAGAATAAGAAATTTTTTTAAAAATTGAAAACTTAAAATATTAGAAATTATCACTAGGGAAAATGCAACACACATGGCATCTTATTTTATTATTTATTTGATCATATTTTTCTTGTTAAGATATTCCACTAAACAGTGAATTACTAAATTATTTCAGAGGATGGTGAGTTAATTTTTCAAAGTGTCTTACGATTCTGGTCTTTTTACAATTAAATAAATTGGTCACCAGAAAATTCTAAGTGAGTCAAAGGTATAAAGCAGAATAGAGTAATTAGCATAATACCTGAACATTGTGGACATTCCATAAGTATTTGTTGCACCGAAATTAATTGGAAATATTGAGTATTTATACTGGTATAGCATACAGGTAATTATCTTTGGGGTGCATAATTATATAGTTGTTTTGCTTTTGTAGACATAGCAGTGATGCAAAATAGTGTTGGGGGAAAAGCACAAGATTCAGTGTCCTACAGATTTATTTGAATGTTTCTTTTCTCAAACCTGTGACATGGGCAAATGATTAACATCTCTAGTTCTCACTTACTTATTTACTAAAAGAAGAAATAATTGCATCATATTTAGAAAAATAGGAGGTATAGTGCTATCAAAACTAAAAATTAAAAGCAGCCATCAGTTTTTTATATCTTGAAGAAAAAATTTTGTGACCATAGAGGGACAATGGATATATTAATTTGGAATGTATCAGTGGACATGATAGTCTCCTAAAGATGTTTTTTAGTATTGCTAATAATCTAAGATTCTGTTATCTTAGAAATGGAATTTAATGTGAAATAGCAAATGTATTTCAAATAAATTTTTGGATTAAAAATTCTAAAACTAGTGTTAGATCTTTTTCATATTTTAAAAATGACCTTTTTTTGAACCAGAGAAGACCCTGAATGGCCAAGGCAGTCTTGAGAAAGAAGAACAAAGCTGGAGACATCATGCTTCCTGATTTCAAACTATATTATAAATCTATAATAAACAAAATAGTGTGGTATTGGGGTAAATACACACACACACACACACACACACACACACACACATCAGTGTAACAGAATAGAGCCCAGAAATAAACCCACACATATATTAACTTACTACAGAGGACCCAAGAATATACACTAACCACATCCAAAAAAAAAAAAAAATGAAACTAGACCACTGCCTTAACACTGTACACAAAAATTATCTCAGAATGGATTATAGACTTGAATATAAGCTCTGAAACAATAAAACACTTAAAAATTATTTATTACTTTGTTATCACCATGTTTATGTTTTCCTCTGTTTAAATATATGTAGTGTATTACTGATGATAGTTCTTTCAAATGTCCTATTCTAACTCCATTAAATCTATAATATTTAATGGAGTAAGAAATTGTAGCCAGCCTTCAGGGAATGAGCAGAACCTCCAGTTGACAGCTGAACAGACAGAAAAAAGCCTGAAGCTATCCATATACAACTGTGAAGAACAGAATGTTGCCAACCACAACACAAGTGGGGAAGTGACTTCTCCAGTTGGGCTTCCAGATGAGAAACTAGCCCAGCCCCTTGATTGCAACCCTTCAGGGAACTCAGATACGTCAAATCTGGATGCCTGACTCAGATAAACAGTAATAAAATAAATGGGTTGTTTTAAGCCACTACCTTTGTGGTAATAATGTTATGCAGGGGTAGAGAAATCATACAGATTTTGGAGTTGGAGGGGGAAAAAGCAGGCAACAACCATTTGGTGGCACATACATGTTGTTAGTGATCTACTGACTTGCTCTGTTAGTGTAAAGCAGCAGCTGGGTCTTCAGTTACTTTCCCTTCCCTCTTGGATAGTGAGTTCTTCAGTTTCTTTGACTCCTGGCCAGTATCAAGATGGTGCTTGTCCTTGTCACCATGGTCGGAAGCAACAAGAATGGGACAATCATCCTTCTGATCTCATGGGATCCCAGCTGTGATCTCAAGGTTCTGGAGTGCATATGATCTTCCCTTTCTGACTGACTCCTGTGGAATTTTGGGTTCCAGCATTACATATAGAAACAAACTTGCAGAAATTGCTTAGCCAGATCCCATAATTGTATAATTGAATCCCCTTATAAAAATACATTTATTACATATATAAACATATTAATTACATGTTTATATGTTATATAATAATATATATGTATATTATATGTTCTATAATAATATAGATTATAATGACTGATTTCCTACTGGTTCTACTCCTCTGGTGGAACACTGACTCTAACTGATACACCTGGTAATTGATGGTCAGTGCTAAACATTTTGAATCGTATATTTGGGTGATGGATTTTGTTGTATTCCTTTAAATAGTGTTGGATTTTTGCCTGGAATGCAATTAAGTTATCTGGATCAGTTGGATCCCTTCAAGGCTTGTTTTAAGATTTGTTAGAATGGGCACACAGCAGCTACGACTGTGTACATAATTAAGCTCCATTATTAATTCAGTAACCTTTTCAGGCCATGCATGTTCTGTGGGTTAGGAGGTCTTTCTGTTATAGCTGATGAGAAGATAAATTCTTCTCAGCCCTGTGTGAGCTCAAGGAATTGATCAGCATACTACTTCAAATGATTCTTTCCATGATTTTATGTAATTGCCTTTTATGCTCATATCAGTACTCAGCTAAAACTTGAGCAGGTCCTCTGTGTAGCTCTCCTTTTTCTAGTATTTTGCCACTCAAATTATAGCTGCACTAGGCTATGTGAATTCTGGTTCTGATTCATCAACAGAATGAGATTTCTGGATTTCATCTGCATTTCCCTGCATGCACAAGGTTCACCTCTGCTGTTTCCCTTACCTCAGAGATCAAAGCCCTATCTGACCTGTTGTCACACATGAGAAAATCATTATTTCACACATTCTATTCAGTTTTCTAGTGAAATATGAGACAGTGCAGTCCCTGGTACTCCATTACAGTTGGAACCCAAAGACTTCCCACTGAATCTGTTATGTTTCCTCTTTTTTTTTTCTCTTATTTACCAACACTTATGATTATGATTATGATAGGTAATGAGCTCTTTGTGATGATTATTGTGCTGCCTAGCCTATTCATATTTACACCAGATAAGGTAAATAGATACAATCCCGATCATTTTCTTTTTTGTCTATTGTGAAATCCTCAAGTAGAAAGCAGGGATATTTACTGTCAAGTTAAACACTTCCTATGATTGTTTACATATTTGTAATTGGCTGTCACAAACTGACATAAGCCAGTTCTTCATTAGGTAAATGACAGGTTCTTCTGGTAAATATCAGGAGCTTTTGAAGATTGGATGCAGGTGGGGTCTGAATGTACTTATCTCTGAATGCTGCTAGTAGGTTGTGCATCACAATGAAAGCAAGTGCATATTTTGCAATTCTGGCAAGAGAGCAGGGGAATACAGCTTTGCATTTTGTCTAAAGTCCAAGGTGATCTTTCTCTCTTTGACCTCAAAATCAGAGAGTAACACCTCAAATGATATGACAATGTTTTTATGCTAGGAATAGAATTATAGTTGAACTAAATGACATATTCTTCTATGAAGTGAAATCATAATAATGGACCAATCTGGTCTAGGCCCCAAGTGCTGAAATAATAGAATGTTTGGTTTGTTACATTATGACTCAATTAAATAACAGCAATCAGATGCTACTTTTATCATTTCTCATGATAAATTTATCTAAGTCTATAGTGTTAATATAAATTTGAATAAAATTTTTTACCCAAACATGCAGCTTCTAGTAATCATAATGAGATATTAACAAATAAATCACCATCAGTAAAATATATCATTGTCCTATTACTAAGTAGAAAAATATCAGTGATAATTGGGGTGCCCAGCTGGCTCAGTTGGTGGAGCATTCAACTCTTGATCTCGGGGTCATAAGTTTGTACCCCACATTGGGTGTAGAGTTTACTTGAAAAAAAATTTTTTTTAAAGATTTTATTTATTTATTTTACAGAGAGAGATCACAAGTAGACAGAGAGGCAGGCAGAGAAAGAGAGAGAGGGAAGCAGGCTCCCCGCTGAGCAGAGAGCCCGATGTGGGACTCGATCCCAGGACCCTGAGATCATGACCTGAGCCAAAGGCAGCGGCTTAACCCACTGAGCCACCCAGGCGCCCTACTTGAAAAAAATTTTAAAGAAAAATATAAATGAATATGACATGATGGAGAACAAGAAGAAAGTTGAAGCCATGAGAAAAAGCTGGAAGACTTGATGACAACCTGGAGCCCATACATGACCTTATCATAGCCAGCATCTATAGTGTAAGCAATCATCTGAAGAGATGTGCTCCCTCACCACAGAGCAGCTATGTGCCTCCTATCTTGGAAGAGATTAAGTTGGAATATACTAAATGTTTGTACTCTTAAAAGTGCTAGAAAGGGAATCAGCCTCTGCCCCATGATATAATATCAGCCATGTTCTCTGAGCAGTTATTCAGAGGAATTATCTTTCCTCTCTACTTTGTGTTCCCTTGCACTTTTTCAGCTTTGAGAAGACAGAGAATACTTTGTTGGTCCATTCAGAAGCTCCCTTTTGGAGGTGCTGAAGACCTGACTTATCCGCATGTTTCTGATTTTGACTTTCCCATTGTAATACCAAGGGAAGTCTAAAACGCCAAGTTCTTTAAAGAATTTTTTTTATTTTTTGTCATTCATCACAATGCTACTTTTATCCAAAAACTTGCACAGACTACATAAGACATGCTATAGATTGCATGTCTATGTCCCCCCAAAATTCATATGTTGAAATCCTAACCCTAATGTGATGGTATTAAGAGGTGGAATCCTGATTTCAGTATTATTTCTACCCTGGCCTATCCTTTGCAAAATGCTAATTTTTTCCAGCTTTATTGATGTATGATTGACCAAAGAACATTGTACATATTTAAGGTGGAAAAAAAAAGTTCCCTCTCTTCTGTCTCTCCTCTCCTTCATTTTCCATTTCATGCGGTTGATGCACTTGAAGCTGTTTACGCGTCTCTGAGTCTCTGTTCCTCTTTCCCCATTCTTTTTTTCTCTACAGCCTGGAACTAACTCAGGTTGTAAGCTGGGGGAAATGTGATTCAACTCTTTTGTCTCCATTCTCTTTAACATTCACTACCTGTTGCCCAATGACAGAAAACTATCATTTCACATATATTGTCCTATTGTCACATATAAAATGGAAAGTGGATCATGAAAGGATAGTTCTTATAGCAGTTAATAATACCTAGGCCCATTCTTTATTGTGTGAATATTCTATGTTTATATCCTTGTTTCTACATTTCAAAACAAGGTAGCTATATTATTTCACTATGAATAAAAAAAGTATAAAAACTGCATTTAAAACAAATATACAACATTTACAGAAATAAGGATTTCATATGTAATTTAAGTGAATTTTTAACTTTCTTCCTTACAGAAAATTAAGGGTATAAATATTATATAAAGGCAAAATTGGCACCTGTGAAATAGGCTGATTCAAATCTCATTTCAGTACTTCAAATAAAAAACACATAAAGAATAACTGGTGCAGATAATATGTTTTTTTTCTAATGATTTGTGATCCTGTAGCTTCATTGATTTTCTTACCATCTGATATTAACCACTCACTAACATAACCCACCTACTATAATAATGTTGGTAATAATTATATCCTCCTGGCTTCTCTTGCAGTGCTTTCATATGGCTAGTATTTTATTGCTATTTCTTGCTGAGTTTTATCCAGCACTTTAAATTCCCCACTGCCTTTATTTAAAGTTACTGAAGCATATAAACAAAAATATCACTTTCTTTGAAAATAGATTTTGAGGCTAGTAGAAAATCCAAATCTCTCATTTTTTGGAAGAAAACTCAAACTCAATATTATTAGCATAAATCTAACAAAAGAGTTGCTCATAGTTTGAAAGACTTATATTGTGGGTAAAATATTACTATATAGAACACTATAGAATGGCCTAAGATATTTTCACAACAATAAAACAATTGCCCAATTTAAATCTAGCTTTGGTGATTTATATACTTACATTTTTCTTAAAGCAAATAAAATATTGTTTATAAGGACAAATCACAAAAGTCCATAAATCCTTTCGAAGACATTGCTTTGAAATAGGACAACTTACAGTAAAATTATATTTAAGAACCAGAGAGCTTTTTTCTTATGAACTATTTGGTGATATTACTGAAAAATCAGTAGACATATATAATAATTACACTTGTCCCTAAAATGTTATATTTAAAGAATAGCAATATTTAAGTATTCTATTTTTATAACTGTTTTAAGTGATACATAATTCACAAATCATAAAGTTTACCTTTTTAAAGTATACAATTCTTGTTTTTAATATAAAGTTGTGCATCATCACCACCATCTAAATTTAGAATAATAACCCCAAAGAGAAACCCTATACCCATTAGCAGTCACCCTTTATGTTCTCTTCTGTCCTTGCCACTGGAAAATTATTAATCTTTCTATGGATTTTCCTGTTCTGGTCATTTCATATAAGTGGAATCATACAATATAGTCTGTTGTGTCTGGATTCTTATTTCCAATCTGTCCCCATATCACAAAACTGCTTCTGAAGTACTCCTCAAATATATTCATGTGCCTCTACTACTACTACTAGAAATCAGTTTCAAGCCATCATAATTTATTATATAATTTTAGCAAATTACATATTTTTACGATGATGGGTACACAAACATATTCATCTACTAGATTATTTTTTTATCTTTGTTTATAGTCAGTCAGTGACACTTCTCAGTAAGCTCATGAGAGAGAGAGGGGGAAGGAGAGAAAGAAGTGGAGGAATGGGTAGAAAATGAACGTTTATTTTGTTATTGCACCTTCATCATGAGTTACATTGACCTACTCATCAGAGGTGATAAAAACATGTTTGGAATATATATATATATATATATATATATATCAGTGAATGAGTGAATGGTTGCCTGCATGACTGGAGGGACAGATCTAGGCTTATGTCCTGTAGTCTGTTACTGTAGTGATTTTTTTCAATACCATTGAATATATTCCATATGCATAAGTGATTTTTCTAAATGTAAATCTAGCCATGTCACTCTCACTGTTAAAATCTTTTCTCCATTGCCTTAAGTATGAAGTCTGTATGATATAGGATCTGAAGAACATATTTAGCATCAGTTTTCACCAGTCTTCCACATATCCAGTATTTAGCTTACACTCGGCCCTTTCATTTTTTTGGTCCTTCTCTGAAAACACCATTTTATTGATCTCCGTGTCTTTATGTAGAATACACCCAGAGCACTTAATTTTTTTTGATAAAATGTACATGTATTTTATTACTCAGCAAAACATCATTAGGCCATAATACTAAGGCATGCATAATAATAATAATTAAATTTAATCATTCTTAACGTTTGCCAACTTTCTGTCATGTAAAAAAAATAACTTTACCCACATTTTTTATTTCTCATAATGAAGATACATGGGAGAAAGAAAGAACATTTTTTTTGAAAGAACATATTTTATTTAGCAATATGTTAGCTTGATTTAGAACCACAGAGCACTTTAGACATTCACTTCCTGTAGGAAGTTGAACATATTGCTTACCTCTATCACAGTGTGAGGATACCACGTTCTATTAATTTTGTGACCTCTGCTTTCCTTTAGGTGAATCTTTCCAGGTACAGATAGAAGCTTTGCATCCCCAAGGTCTTTTATACTCTCCTGCATTCAGTAGACAAATAATATATAACATAGAATTTTTTAAAAAATTAATGAGCTAGGACACACAAAACAATGTGCTGGTGCATTCTGGTACTTGCAGAAGTTTTTTGTTTTTGGTTTGTTTGTTTGTTTGTTTGTTTTTTCCTGAGGTATCCAGGCACTTGAAATGTAGACTTAAAGTAAAATAACTAAAACTGAGATGTAGGGAAGTTGGGAATTTATATTTCCACCTTGCTATACGTTGACAAAAATTACAGGAATTTCCAACAAAGGTTGGGGAAAACATGGCTACAGAGTTTTCTAAGAAACTGGTACTTATTTTAAATAGATATTCAAACATTAGTATCCATATTTTAAAGTCAAGGAAATTGAGGCTCTGAGATGTTTAACATTCAATTTCATACAGATAAAAGGAGAAAATATCAGAGTTGCCAAATTCTAATGTATCCTTCTAGACCCAAAATAATAGAGCAGCCACTATCTTGAACTCTGATGACCTCTTTAACACAAAGAAAAGTGAGATGTCTGGAAACTTACACCAATAACTAAAAGTATTGCCTGGGAATAACTTTTGTTACTTCCATTAACAAGTCATTGACTGAACTAAATTACATGAACACATTTAGAAGCATATATGTTTGTTATTGTTACATTTTCCTTAAGGTTTGACTCTTTTGTCATGATAAGAGCTCCTTCCTCCTCTCTAGTAATGATTTTTTTGTGAAGTTTATTTTGCAAGTAAGGTTTGATATTAATATAGCCATGCCATCCCTCCTCTGATTACTGTTTGCATGGTATAGTTTTGTCCATCTTATTACTTACTACTCATTCCGTCTGTGTGTCTTTGAATATAAAGTTTGTCTCCGGAAAACAGCATAGTTGTATAATGGTTTTTTAATCTTTCTGCTAATCTCCAGCCTTTAATTGGAGTGTTTACTCCATTTACATTTGATTACAAAAAAGATTGTTTTACATTATTTGCTATATGTTGTCTATATGCTATATACCATTTTTGTTCTTCAGTTCCTCCGTAACTACCTTCTTTTGTGTTAAATAGATGCTTTATAGTATATCTGTATGAGAACGAATGATCTTTACCCAAAGAAAGATCTGACCTTTGCCCTATTCCTGAGACATAGTATCTAAGTCCTTGGAATATCTTGTCTGATGAGGTTCTTTGCTTATATGGGATCTTTGAGCCACAGCAAATAGTAACAGTGTGATTTATTTTATTTTGGGTCATGAAGTACAGCTCCATCTCTGGAAGGGCTGGAGGGTAAGAGCAACCATGATGTGGTCAGCCATATCTACATGATAAAGCACCAATAAAAACTCTACGCACCTAGACTGGTGATCTTCCCTGGTTGGCAGCGATCCATGTATATTAACACACATTGCTGCCAGGAGTCAACACTCTCCATGACTACTGGGAGAGTACAACTGGAGGCTCTACCTTTGTAACTGTCTAGGACTTTGCCCAATGTATCTCTTTCCTTGGCTAAATTTAATCTATATTATTTCACTGTAATAAACTTTAACAATGAGTATAACAGCATAGTGAGTTGTTTGAATCTTTCTAGTTTAATGATCAGCTCTAAGGGTAGTCTTATGAATTCCTGAATTTGCAAATTCATGTTAGAGTGAGGGTGGTCTTGTGGACTACTTTCTAACTTTACAATACCATTTAAATTTTTATGTTGCTTTCATCTTAAAGCAATCTAGTTTGAATTAATGCCAACTTAATTTCAATAGTATAAAAAATTTTGCTGCAGTATAGCTCTGTTCCACCCTTTTTATGCTATTATTGTCATACAGATTACATTTTTATACATTGTAAAGCCATTAACTCAATTTTATATTTATTGCTTTATATAACTGCTCTTTATATTGGGGGAAAAGAGAATCACAAACAAAATATTCATACTTTTTTTTTTCATACTCTTTTTAATAGGTACCTACGTAGTTACCTTGACCAGTGCTCTTTTTTTTTATTTTAAAAATTTTAACCACTTTATTGTAAAAAGTTGTACATATTTTATATTTTTTTAATAAAATTTTTTATTTTTTATAAACATATAATCTCATTATCTTTATGTTATATGATTCTTTCTTCTTCCAGTTCAGATATGCTGGTGAGTTCTTCTAGTGAATTTTTCATTTCTTTTAATTCCAGTAATTTCATTACTTTTAATTCCAGAAATTCTGTGTTATTCTTTCTTTTAGTTTTATATCCTTATTACTATTCTGTATTTGTTGACATTATTCTCATACTCTAATTTTTTTGATATGTTTTCTTTAATTATTTGAACATATTTATAATAGTTCATTTAAAATCTTTTATAAGTTCTGTATGTGGGCTTCCACAGAAAGAGTTTTCTTTGGCACTTTTTTTTTTAATTTGCTGTGTATAGGCCATAATTTCTTATTTCTTTATGTGTCTCATTATTTTTTCATTAACAACTAAACATTTTAAATAATAGAATATGGTATCCCTGGAAATCAGATTTTACCTAATTTGTTTGGATTTGTGATGGTTGTCATTGCAGGAGTTCTTGATGATGATTGTTTGTTTAGCATTTTTCCCGGACTAATTCTTCCTAGCTTGTATTCTTTGGTAAGCACAGCCACTGAAGTTTCTGCTGCATTAACTCAGTGGTCAGATAATGGCCATAATGTTTCAGTGGTCAGAAAAGATATCTTTCAATACTTCAACCAGTCTTTGCCTAAGAACTCTAATGCTCTGGGTAGTACTTTTAATGCTTCAGCAGGAAGTTTATGATTCTAACTTAGACTTCACTTTCTGCTTGCACAGCCACAGGTGAGAAATTAGCCTTTCTTCTCATGTCTTTCCTTCATATGGTACTGCACCCATGGGTGACCTTTATATCCCTTTATATCCCTAAGAATACATCAGATCTTTGTCAAGCTTCCCATGGAAATCTCTTTCTCAGTTAGACCTTCTAAGACTTTGGTCAGACTTAGCCCCAACTCATAACATCATGTCCGTCAGCAGTGATGTTAAACTCCTGCTGTTGACTGTTGTCAACAACTGTCCTAAAGACGGGGCTATTCAAGAGCTATTTCAGAATCAGATCAAGTGAAAACAAATCCTGATAATGGAACATGTTAAGGAACTGCTAGACACGTCAAATAGTGACAGTTTTCTCCAAACTACTTTGTCATTTCTGGTGACTCCTAGGTTTCTGTTTTTTTCATAGGTGCTTTACTTATACGACTGGTGGTTTTCAAGGCTACCACAGAGATATAAGAAGAAAAGTATGAGAATAGGATAAATGAAAACATCACAAAGCTCACTTTTATTACCAAGATTCAGCCATTTTTTTTTCCCTGAATAAACTCTCCTTGGAGTGTTATAAGCTTTTGGTTCATTTCCAAAGTTCTGAAAAAGTGTTGATTTTGATAATTGTTGCCAGTGTTATTGTATTTATAGAGGAATGCACTTTCACAGATCCTATCTCCATCATTCTGAAATTGCTTTCCTCTAGAGCAAACTATTTTTTAGTTGATTGATTTTGTATATAAAACAAGATCCAAATATGAAACATGAGATTTACATCAAATACTATAACACAGAGTGGGACAAAAATCAAAATAATAGGAAAAATAAGAGAGCAGTCAGATTCTGATGTCTTATTTTAATTTTTATCATCAGTTTCAAAATGAATTAGTGAATGAGTGTGCGGGTATGTGGGTGTGCGTGTGTGTGTGGGTATGTGTATATTTGATTCACCAAGCTTTGGACCTGACTTTGTGAAACAGGTTCTGAAGAAAAACAAAATTAATATTTTCTGTGATTTCATTATCCTGGACTTTCTAGACATTAATAGGATGTGTTTTGTAAGAAACCGCTTTGGTCATACTTATATTGACCCATATAAAATCTGCTAGTCTAATAGAAACGTGCAATGGACCCACATAATATCTACTAGTCTAATAGAAACACACAATGTCAGGTTTCCCTGTAGTTTACCAACAGCTAGCAGTGCCATAGAATTTCCATTAGTCAGTGAAAGTCAGCTGCAACCCCAGAGGAATGAGATCAGATAATGTGCAGGATGATATCCTTATATTGGTCTGAAAAGCTCAAGTAAGAACACCATGTATTTATTTGGTTGCTGTATTATTAGTATAAATGCTGCTTTTTGGTGAATTCTGGAAGGATCCTTTTCTTCCCTTGGATATTTTAGTGACCTTGCACCTCTGGGTGTGATTCAGACAGCCCAGGATTCTATTGGAAGTGAGAGAGAAAGAGAGAGAGCAACAGGCAAAGACTCTCATGCCAGCAATTTTGAGACTCTTCTTTTCCGGGAAAGAAGTCCCCTTTCATTTCTTACATAATAACTGTGACTTTCATTTGTCACAAATGGTGTTTAATTCATCTGGTGGTTCCTGCTCTAATCCAATCTATACTAAACTACCAACTTGATAAGGTGAGGTGAAAGGGGTTAGAAAAAAAAAAAAAAGACACACCTTAGATTGCTATAATATATGAATGTTTAATTTGAGAAATCTCAAAGAGGAATTTATTTTTCTTTTTCTCAAAGGAAAGGCATAATTTATTATGGTGACTTTGATATTTTTAAAAATAATGTGTGCTTTGCCTTACATTTGATACTGTGTGCTAAATGAAGATAAATGTTATAGCTATGTATAATTATATTATGTTCTCTCTACTTGCCCTAAGTAATTTTGATGAATTTACATTTATCATTATATTATCTTAAAATAGAAATACATATGTGAAAATGTAACCAAATAATTTAGATTTATAGAGATTGATTTTCAGCGGCTCTGCTTTGAGAATCCTAATATTTCTTTCATGCCTAAATTAAATCAGACACATTTTAAGAACAGAGTGTATGCCAGCAGTGGTAGTGATAAAAATCTCAAAGTGGAAATCCAGAGTTCTTTATTTCAAAATAGTATGTTTTATCCAATTAAAAGTAAAATGATGTCAAAACAAGTAACACAAGATAACCTGCAAATAACCATGTTTGGGAGATTTAACTCTACCACTATAACCATTTACCAGTTACTTGATTGTTGCCCAGGGTTTCTTCGTATTTTTTTACTTGAACCTGTGGTGTGGCTATGTTGAACCTAAAAATATAGACCTACTATAATAGCTTTGAAGAATAACTTACATTATTAAATGCATTACTTAACTGAGAGCATAATTCATTTCAACAAAGAACCTTTAGAGATGACTCACTCTTCTAGGATCCATTTAATGATATATCTTGTGAACTAAAGAAGTTTGGTTTTGAGCCAGCATATTTCTTGCTTATTATTATAGTACCCTAGTATAACCGTTGAATTTGAACTCTAAATAAGAGAATTAATTCCTTTTGTAGCTGGCATTATTTTTTTCATAAATATGGAAAACACTGTATCTTCCCTAGTCTAGAGAAGGCACTAGAACTGAGTGCCTTGATTTCATCATTGTTTAGGAACTATGGTCAGGTACTTAAATAAAGTGGAAATTCAATAAACTTGTGTCATTACATTGGGAAATTCAATAAACTTGTATCTTTATACTCATCATATTTTATGAACTATGGTCAGATACCTAAATAAAGTGGAACTTCAATAAACTTGTGTCTTTACATTGAGAAATAATTAATTTACTACTAAGGTTACTAAATAACAAAGTGTGCTTTATTCACTAAGCTGCTTATGTAGTGTGTGCATGTATGTTTTATTTCTGTGTGCATATATATATAATATAAATTTTAAGTGTCAATATTTTGTGTCAATATTTCTTAGCCATAATTATACAAGAAGATAACTCAAGCACTAGAAAGGCAAGGAGTCTTTTCCTGTCATGTTTATTAATGTGTCCCCTTCATTCCTAGAAAAATATCAGGCATGTGTTTGGTGCTCATTTTGTTATTAGTTAAATAATTTCCCAGGCATTCCATAATGATTTTTAGAGTTATGTTTATTTTTTATATTAATTAATAAAAAATTAAACAAATGTTTAAGAAATTCTAAAATTTATTTACTTTAAATTACCTTATAGTTGAGAAGTGTTTAATAAGAAATTATATTAGTTTCAAAATATCATATTTGATTTTCTGTATACATTCATAATCTCAATATATATATATATATACCTCTAAATTATCCACCACTGAACTGTAAGTTTGAGAAATTATCGGATTCCTGATAAATTATTAGACTTATTGAGAATAAATTTTACCTATAGGATTTATAATTTAAAAATAAAAATAAACTATTTTAAAATTATTTTTTTTCCGCAAAAGAAAATGCTACCCACACCACTTTTGTAGCATGAGACAATTTCAAAGTTTTATTATTTGTTTTTAGTAACAATGAGTACAATAGACATATCTAACAGTTTGTTGTAGGGCAAAGTTTATTTGCACCATAATGATACCTGATTGGTACTATATTATAGAGTGTTATGTAGAGAAACTGATTCAATAGGATATTAATGTGTGTGTATATTCATAACATATTTATGTATATAGGCAGATATCTATTCAGTTTTAAATATATATTGATATACATATATATAAATACATGGATATATATTTTTACTCTCTCTCTATATATATACATATTATATATATGTGTGTGTGTTTTAGTATAAATAATCCTATACATATCTATTCATCTTATATAAAGACAGACATAGATATGGATATGAATATAGATTTATTTTAAGGAATTGCATGCACAATGGTAGCTGATGAGTCTGAAATTTACAGGTCAGGCTAGTGGGCTAGAAATTCAGGTAGGAATTTATGTTTCAGTCTTGTGGAAAAATTTCTTCTTCTCCTGGAATCCTCAGATTATGTGCTTGAGACCTTTAACTGATTGGATGAGGACCAGTCACATTATGGAGGGTAATATTCTTTACTCTCAGTCACCTGATTTCATTAACACACAACCCATGTTAACCACATTAACAAACAGCCTTCACAGCAATGCCTATATTAGTGCTTGATTAAATTACTGGATATTATTATAGTAAATCAAAGTTGACACATAAAACTAAATACCACAGGTACATATCAAGGTCTAATTGCTTAGATATATGTATTTTTTTCAATCTTACTAAATTGTATCTATTAGATGCTAAGTATTTTCTGCAATAATAGCAACTAAATACACAGAAGAAAACTTCACACTAGTAGTTAATGAATTAGGTATCTAGTTTTTTCAGATATCAGAACAAACTGCATATACAACATAATATCTAAAAGCTTTAAATCAGATAGGAGTTCAAAGATCAATCCTGCTACTTTACTTATTAATGTTTCTTTGAACAGTTTGTGTAATCTCTTTCTGAATTCAATACCTTCAAATAGAAAATCGAGTTTAATAATATGTCTGATACATTATATGTCCAGCACATCCTAAACACTCCTTAGAAATTAAGTTTGATATGGGGAAGTATTTTGTTTTTTCAGCTGCATTTAAGAACGGCAAAAGAGATGTTTTTGTTATTTATAACCCATAGTCTTTCTACTACTCAACTATCATCCCCCTACTCTGTCTTTTCTAAATGGAGTGGATTTTATTAATTGGAACATTTTGTTTTCTGAGCACAAATTCATTCTCGATATAAAGAACTTTCACATACTTAGAGGATATTAATTGTTGGTTTTGAAAGAGCCAGGGCAGAACTAAATAAATTTACATGCAAAATGAAGGACCAAGAACAAAGTGTTTGAGGAGGCTGAAGCCTGGAGCCAAAAGACTGGAGCCCGGGGAAAGCTGAGAATCTGAAAGAAAAAGAATTAGGAGGAACCAATTTTGGTAAAGTGAAATGTTTAATATGAACTGTTAGCCATTATTACACAATATTCCCCCTTCCTCTAAAACACACTTTCAGTAAAATTCACACTTTCTTCTTTGTCTCCTAGAATATATTTTATTTTAGAAGAATAAAGATAGTCCAGATTTGATGCCAGGTAATAATAATGGTCATCATAACAGCTGCTCCTGAAAAAGAGCCATACTAGCATTTTTATGCCAATCATTTGGTCCTGGCATTAGAAGAATAAGGATAACCAACAAAACAAAAGAGAGTGTCTAAACATAAACTTGATTATATTCATATAGAAATAGTGTATGTGACGGGAGGAATTTCAAGTAAGTAGAGAAGAGCTGAGTTTGTTCAATACTGTCTGATGAAATGGTGAACTCTTTGGGAAGAGTGAAGGCATTACACTCGATAATTTCAACATTGATTTTAAGTGTCAATATTTCTTAGCCATGTACAAGGAGATAACTCGAGCACTAGAAGGGCAAGGAGTCTTTTCCTATCATGTTTATTAATGTGTCCCCTTCATTCCTAGAAAAATATCAGGCATGCGTTTGGTATTTAGCAGATATATATTAAATTAATGAATAAAACCCTGTGATAAATATCTTAAAGCATAATTTTTTTGTTGTTTGTCAGATTTTTTTTAAAGTAGATTATCAAGACTAGCCAGGATTTCTACTGCAGCAATTTTCTTCTAATAGTCCCAAGTAAAAAGTAAGTGGCTCTTGACTAAAACCATTTCAACAGTTAGAATCCACCTCTACCCCATATTACCTAGAAATAATGCTTCTTTACTTTCACGATCAATATGTCTGAATAATCCTGAGTAAAACACATGCTATCCAGTAAAACCTAAAGAAACTTTCCAAAATTTATGGACTTCAGAGGGGATTTTTTTTTTTAACCTGTAAACAGTCTGGGCACTTAATTAATATACAGCATGACCGACAACTAGTCTAGCTTTTAGTGCAGACTTAATAAGTGTGCTTAAAATGAAAGGATCAATCAGACTGGATGTAATTTTCCAAGGTATATTTCACGGAGGTGGTAAATTGAAGGTCTCAAAGAAAATGAGACAGTCATTGGTGGAGAGAAGAGAATGGAGCTTTTCAACTGGTGGCAGTGAAATGAGAAATGGATAATTAAGGATTGAGTTAGAGTTTTGCGCCATCACTGGGGGCATCAGTCCAGGAAGTAATGCTGAGCCCTCAAGGCCTGATATCACTTAACAGGAACCTCAGGGAACCCAGCTGCATGCCGGCAGCAGCCAAGGTTTGGCTGTCACTACTCTAAGATGAAACAGTTTTTGGTGACCTGAAAGCTCGGAACTAGGTTGACCTTAAAGCTTTGTGAGGCTTTCAGCGAGATGCTGAACGGTGCAGATTTACAAGTGGATTAGCCTATTCAAAAAGTCCAAATTAAAAAAAAATGGAAAATTGTCTCTCATGTCCAAGTTAATTTAGCATAAAAATATAATCGATCATGAAGGTATGAAGCTAACGCCACCAGTTAAACCTCTCCTCTATCACTAATAGTTTCGTTGCTTCAGAATTGCAATGCAAGGGGCGCCTGGGTGGCTTAGCAGGTTAAGCTTCTGCCTTCTGCTCAGGTCATGATCTTAGGGTCCTGGGACTGAGACCCACGTTGGGCTCTCTGCTCAACGGGGGGCCTGCTTTCCTCCACCCCCGCCTGCCTCTCTGCCTACTTGTGATCTCTCTCTCTCTCTGCCAAATAAATAAATAAACTTAAAAAAAAAAAAAAGAATTGCAATGCAAGAGTGTTCTTACTATACAGGAGTTCATTGAAATTGTAGCTGGATTTAATTAGAATATTTCTTCTCTCCTCTCCCAACAAAAACAAAACAAAACAGTAGATTGGTTTCTTGTTTCAGTGTATCTATATGAGGGCTTCTTATTATTAGTCATATGAAATATGAGTGTTAATTTATAATATGGAATAGCCACATCATCCATAAGTAACTTATCCTTATATTTTAGAAATCATGTATATTCCTAATTATATATTATGAATTAACTTATAGGGAATTTTGAACCTCAAGATTTTTTTAATAATGTACCATGAGTAATACATAAAACCAAAACAACAACTGAAAGTCCTCAGATAATAATTTATGACAGTATTCCATACCGGTGAGGAGTTGCTCTTCACCATACCAGAGCAAGGGAAATTGTTGGCACATTGCAACAAGTAAGTCAAATAATAATATTTATGTGACTTCATAAAAAATATACATATAACTATATAATTTTAATATAGCTAATATTCTAATATAAAATGCCATCTTAAAAATCACTAAAAGAACATGCACTGAATTTCAATTTGCATTATTTTCTAAAAACTGTAGAAAAAGTGTTGTATCTTCTTTTTATCCTTCTCAGTTATATATACATGTTGTTTTAACCAAATTTCTTTGACTTACTCTTTCAAGAATCTATAATTAATTTTTCATGTTCTCTTGCTTCTGGAGATTATCATTCTCTATGAATTTATTTTGTTGTCTCTTACTATCACTTTTCTGTTGTGGAAACTAAACATTTCCCCCTAGGGCAGCATGCTTGTTAGTGATTTTATTTTCACTTTATATTATCATACTAAATCCAGTATTTCAGAAGAACTGAGGTAATTTATAAAATCAAATACTTTTAATTCTAAGAAATTGTGTAGTAGCCATAGAAGTTTTGCCAAAACTACATAGAAATTATAATGTCTATTTTAATTTTTTTGTTTTAATTATGAAAAAGCTCATGGATACAAAAGAAAAGAATATATGCTAATCATAAATATTAACAAAGACACAAACATACAGTTAGCCCAACAGCAAGCTTAGGATAAAAAACTATATTTTGAAGAATCCAAGAGTCCCTCCAGGATACTGTCCACCCTCCCAGAGATGATTACTATCTCCAATTTTGAATTTATTGTCCAGTATGCATGTATGTGTGTGTGTGTGTATGTGTGTGTGTATATATATCCCTAAAATGTAGTGTTGTCTATGATTAAATGTTATGCATGAACCCTACTGTGTTTGGGTATGAGGTTATATCAAATTAGTGTTTTTCTTAACCAACAAAATACGATGAAACGAAAATAAAAATATCCTGAGTTTCATAATGTCTTAGAAATCAGCCTAATTCTTTAGCATATGCAATAAATATTTTAATTGAAGGCCTTTTTCCTTCCACTAGTGAAAATGTTATACAAAGAAGGTAATGATAAGCTTTTTAATACAATTTTGTAGACTCTTCCTTAAATTTTATTTGCAGTAGATGGAAATATTTATTGGAAACATTTTTCTTCCAGAGAAAATGCATTTACCAAATCTAGAAATTAGTGTTTTTCTTGCTGTTTAACAAATTTATATTTTTTATAGAAAATATCTTCTAACAACTTTAGCATTGATCTAAATCAATGCTAATGTTTTGAGAAAATTTTCTCATTAGTCCACACAAACATTTGCAAAATATACTTGGTGGTATGGGGTGGTATCCTAAGTCTATAGACTAAGGACATCTTGAGTCTTAGTCTTTAATTCTTTCAAGTTATACTTTTATTTTTTTCTTTGTATCTTTTTTTATTATTATGTTCAATTAGCCAACATATAATATATCATTAGTTTTTTATGTTGTGTTCAAATTTCATTAGTTGCATATAATACCCAGAGCATACTTTTAAGAAACTTAAGAAAATAAGTTAATGTTGAGGTAAACTGTAACCTACACTGAGGGGTAAGGGAAATTAAGAGATAGTGAGAAACATTCCAAACCTAGTATGAATGAATCATATGATGGTTCTGCATTTACTGTGATAGAAATGAATTAGCTAAAATAAATCATATGATGGTTCTGCATTTACTGTGATAGAAATGAATTAGCTAAAATAAGTTTAATTCTAGGACTATCATCTAACTTAACCTGAATGTTTTTGTTTTTTAACTTTATTTATTAAAATCACTGATTTTATTCCAGCATTGAATTTAATTTTAATTTTATATTTATTGGGGATTTTAATATTTTTGGGTGCCCCTTACGTACTAGGTCCTGTGAACAATTATATATGAGCATGAATCAAGCAATTGTGTAAATAATTTTATGTATATAAACTATTATTGGGTTCTGAATAAAATCTGGTTTGAGGCAATGATGTAGCAATATGATGTCTATCACTGAAGATGGACAATGAGAGCAGGAACCCATACTATCTTCCTTCATTGGTAACATAAGGTATAGAAATGTAAAGTTAACCTTTTATTCTAAGCGGCAGTTTTCTTAGGCACCAAAAACAACAAATAAAAAAACACACTTCTACTTATCTATATAGTTTTAATTATTCCTGGTGTTTTAAAAACTAAATCATAAGAATATTATTTATCTAAATAACTCAGACTAAAGGGGAAAAAAGGCTAGCTCTAAGATTCTGGTCAGACAATAAAATACATTTTAAAAAATTGTAATTATTATGTCATTCAAGTTTTTATTCAGACCTTCACTTTAATAAACTTCCATTTAACAATTTCTGTTTCTATCTATCTAAGCATTATGTAGTGTGCAAAATCAAGTAGGAATCTGTAATTTGGAGATAATGATGATAATGAATAAATTACAAGACAATACTAATTGTAGACTTAGATGCAATAATTTCTTAATATCAATTGAAAGCTGGACCATAATATTTTACATAACTGAATATTTTACATAAACTGAAAACACGGTTTATGGATTCCTCATCTATAATCAGCATTCTAAGAATTACTTTCTATTCTTGATCCATTGTTCAAGAGGATCCTATAAGCATTCAACTATATAAATGCATCTTTTTTAATTACCATAGAATGATTTATTCATGCGCTATTTTCTTTTTTGTATTACATGGTTATGAAATCAATAGAACCATGTTGTTTCCTTGCAGATTCTAATGATAACTGGTGAGATGACTTGAGTATCAGAATATTCCATTTCATCAACTCTCAGAAGGATAACTATAAGACTTCCATTTATTTTAGCATTTACTTTGCATCATAGTCAATTCTCAATGTTGTCTGTTCTGTAGCAGCAGTAATATTGCAAAGATATAAGTGAAGACAACCAGGAAAGCATACTTTTAAATGTGTACTTCTGAATGTACTGAACATTAATAAAATGAAACATTAATTCTAGGATATAAGTCTGTCAGATTACACTGATGGTAGTCAGAACAAGAAAAGCATTTATGTACCTGACTCTTGCCCTGTAAATGAGAGAGTTCCTTCAAAGTGTATGAGTGCTGTGAAGTGTGTAAACCTGGTGATTCACAGACCTGTACCCCTGGGGATAAAAATATATGTTTATAAAAAATAAAAAATTTAAAAAAAAATAAAAATAAAAAAAAAAGTGTATGAGGTGATAATATTCTAGACACTTCAAAATAATAATAATAATAATAATAATAGTAATAATAATTGTAAACTAGAAAGGAAATGCATGCAAATGTTATTTCCCTAATGGCTTTCTCAGATTGCCTATAGGATTGTTCTCTGAGTGATTAAAAGAGGAGTACATAAAAATGTTTGGCCTTACTTGCTATAATAGGTAGTCTTAGGTGGCTGAGTGGTTCATTTGGTTAAACTACTGCCTTTGGCTCAGGTCATGATCCTGGTGTTCCAGCCCTTATTAGGCTTTCCCTCTAACCCTCCCCCTCTCATCCTCTCTCCCATTCTCTTTCTCTCAAATAGTTAAATAAAATCTTTTTTAAAAAATAAATAGGTTGTCTCTGCCCATAAAAGTAAATAGAACAGACTGCAATTATACATACTAAAGGCAATACAGACCTATAACTTAAACTAATATCTGTATGAAATACACACATATCAGTTCATAGAACTGATTACAGAATTGATCACAGTTTGTTCACAAAACAAATAAATTCACAGAACCACACAAATGAGTTCACAACATAGAAAAATTTATTTCAGTGTAGACCAATTCAAAAACAAAATGGCGTGGGAATTCTGTATTTTTTCAAGGCAGAATTTAGTTGAGAAAAATATTTATCAACTATCTACTATGTGAAAGATAACCCAGCCAAGGACTGCAAAAATTAAATCATAAAATTCAAGTATTTTTCCTCAAGTAGCCTATAATTTGGTATACATGAATAAATAAAATTTAGATTTGAAAATTAGATATGGATAGGAAGATCAGAATATATGAACAAAAATTTTCTATTGTTAAGATTTTATTCTATGAAGTAAGGTAAAATGTCATTATAATGCATTGTATTTATTGTCAACATATTTATTTCACAATTAACTTCATCTTATTTAAAAATGAAAACACAGTGGGATTATGGACATTGGGGAGGGTATGTGCTTTGGTGAGTGCTGTGAAGTATGTAAACCTGGTGATTCACAGACCTATACCCCTGGGGATAAAAATATATGTTAATAAAAAATAAAAAATTTTAAAAAATGAAAACACAATTAGGAAACTAAAAATGTTATCACTATATCATTTAATGATAAAGAACAAAAGCTTGGAATAAAAATACTAACATTATTCATTAATAAAAATAATTGTAAATCATACAACAGAAGCTGTGTTTAAGAAAGAATGAACAGAAATAATGCACTGTAAGTTTAATAATGTATTCTAAATATAAAAGATTGAGAACAGAGATGTAAGGAAAAAATGAATGGCATAAAATAGAATTAAATTGCTCATATTGGTTGTTCTGTATTAAACAAAATTATTCTTAAATATAAATAGATGGCGAAATGAAAAAAAACCAAATCAGAGATCAAAATGGAATGCAGAGATGAAAGGAATAAACAACTGTAATTAGAGAAGTTTTTCAGCTGTTCACTTTAAGAAAGGGGGTGCCTGGATGGCTCAGATAGTTAAGTGTCTGTCTCCAACTCAGGTCATGATCTCCAGGTCCTAGGACTAAGCCCCATGTCGGGCTCCTGGCTCCGTGAGAAGTCTGTTTCTCCCTCTTTCTCTGCCTTTCCCCTTGCTTGTGCTCTTTCTCTCTCCATCTCTGTCTCTGTATCTCTCTCAAATGAATAAATAGAATCTTAAAAAAAAAAAAAAAAGATTTACTTCAGGTTTCAGCTCTGACATGTAAAGAGATTGGAAGTCATCAACCTCATCTTTACAATAATCAAAATCTGAACAGATGGAAAACTTCAGTGACTTTTCTTGGAGTTATCAGTGCACTGAGGTCACAAGGCAAACTACCATTCCAAAATCTGAAGAGACAGGTACAACTAGAGAGATACAGCCCAGATCTGTTCACAAGGAACAAATGCTTGAATGGTAATATTAATGAATTGCTGGAAACACTGTAGGCTACCATGAGTGTAAGAAACCTCTGAGGGTATGTAGTCTAAAGGGAATTTCCAAAATTTAATGGGTTTTCTGCCAGGAATTCTACCAGGTTCTCAAACCAAAGATACCAGAAAAATCCCTTCAGGTTTCTGATAGTAGATTCTGAAAAGACAAAGGCGCTCTACATACTAACAGTCCATGCCTCTTACTAACACTGAAACCACTGGATGGCCTTAATACATTATTAAACTTACATCTATCAACAGGCTCCACTCATTTGTGTGTGGCCACCCTTTCCTATTATTTTCCCTTTTTTATGATTTACCTTTTACTATTGTATTAATTTATTGGGGATTCTGAAGACATGCCAAGTAAATGTTTATGCTCATTTGCCATTTTGAACTAGAAGCCCAATTGTTACTCTTTAAAATGCAATCATGTGGCTAACATATACATGTAGAAACTTGCCAAAACTTACAAAATCAAATACTCGAAATGGATGCATTTTATAGTATGTTGGTTATATTTCAGTAAGTTCTGTTAAAATAATCAGGTAACAATAGCCTTAGTAGGATAATTATTATTAGGCTGTTATGATATCAATTTACCAATAGAAATAAACTGGTTTGGAAATAAGATTGGTAAAATAATCACATTTATCTAACTTTTCAAAAGACTAGAGTGATAGGTAAAACAGTTTTCTCCTTCTCTTTTAGAATTAATAAAAAATCTTGAGGTCTTCACAAGAATGATAACTGATCCCTTAAATTATGCATGGTCACCCACTCATCACAAAACTCAACATTCTAAGGCCGTGCTAACATAACTCAGTAGGGAAACAGTAAAAGAAGTAAACCAGTTTCCTATATAAAGAAAGATAATCCAAAATGCAATGTTCTAACATCAAATAGGTAATGCTGAATTGCCTTTATTTATATGCTTGCTTTATTTAATTAAAATTTTCTAGGGGCGCCTGACTGCCTCACTCCGTTGGTTAAGTGTCTGCCTTCAGCTCGGGTCATGATCCCAGGGTCCTGGGATTGTCCTCATTATAAGGCTCTCTGCTCCCTGGGGAGTCTTCTGCTCCCTCTCCTCTTCTGAACCCCCTGCTTGTGCTCTCTCTCTCTCTCTGTCAGGTAAATAAAATCTTTAAAAAATCAAAAAATGGGGGCACGTGTGTGGCTCAGTGGGTTAAGCCTCTGCCTTCGGCTCAGGTCATGATCTCAGGGTTCTGGGATCGAGCCCCGCATTGGGCTTTCTGCTCAGCAGGGATTCTGCTTTCCCCAATCTCTCTGCCTGCCTCTCTGCCTACTTGTGATGTGTCTGTCAAATAAATAAATAAAAATCTTTAAAAATAAATAAATGAATAAATAATTTAAAAATTAATTAAATTTTCTACACCATATCAATAGAAAAATTGTTCATCCTTCAGGAAATACATATATCACCCTTTCACAAATATAAAATCTTCTCTGAGTTTCTAACAGAAACCTCCTCGTGTTTTGCTTGATATAAGAACCCACTTTTTAAATACGCAACACGTTCAATATGGTTTGGTTGGAATAGATGCTTTCATCCACAAGGGAACGTACATGACTCAGCCTTGATCACTTATAATACGGCATCTTAATAGCCACCTTTCCCACCAATTTGAAGATACTGGATTGAAAAGCAGAGAAAAAGATGGAAAAAGAGAACAATTCCTTATGATATCGTTAACACTCCTCTATCATGATTACCCAGTTAAATGAGTTAATATATCTTTACCTCTTTAATCTACTGAGTTAGGTTTCTTCCAAATAACAACAAAAAATAGTATTATAATAGTTTTCCTTTTTAAATAATATTGTGAAAGCTGTGTACAACATAACCATTTAGAATATTCAGAGTAAGCACATCAGAAACTAAGCAGTCATTTTCATTTTTTGTCTTTTTTTTTTTTTAATTTTTTATTTTTTATAAACATATATTTTTATCCCCAGGGGTACAGGTCTGTGAATCACCAGGTTTACACACTTCACAGCACTCACCAAATCACATACCCTCCCCAATGTCCATAATCCCACCCCCTTCTCCCAAACCCCCTCCCCCCAGCAACCCTCAGTTTGTTTTGTGAGATTAAGAGTCACTTATGGTTTGTCTCCCTCCCAATCCCATCTTGTTTCATTTATTCTTCTACCCACTTAAGCCTCCATGTTGCATCACCACTTCCTCATATCAGGGAGATCATATGATAGTTGTCTTTCTCTGCTTGACTTATTTTACAACAACTGAAAGAATTTGCAAATACCAAACCAGCTCTACAGGAAATCTTGAAAGGGGTCCTCTAAGCAAAGAGAGAGCCTACAAGTGGTAGATCAGAAAGGAACAGAGACCATATACAGTAACAGTCACCTTACAGGCAATACAATGGCACTAAATTCATATCTCTCAATAGTTACCCTGAATGTGAATGGGCTAAATGCCCCTGTCAAAAGACACAGGGTATCAGAATGGATAAAAAAACAAAACCCATCTATATGTTGCCTCCAAGAAACACATTTTAAGCCCGAAGACATTTTTTGTCTTTTTTGCTAGTTTTCTACCTAATGTTCTTTCACAAGTGATAGGTTTTAAGTGGCATTGTTTAACTAGTGACAAGAAAATTTTATATAATGAAATAAATATAATGTTACTTTATTGTAATAGTTGCTAGTTGAAAGGGTAGAATGAGAACTTAACTACTGTAGTTGACTTCTTATCAGTGCCCAGCTATGTCTCCTCAGTGAAGTGATCACATCTACCTCTCCTTACAGGAGGTTGTCACCTTCTTAAATTTGGGACCACTTGATAACCCTCCATCCTTGGCTCTCAGAAATTATAAGCTAATTTGTATTTTACAATGTGGAAAAGTCTACCTAACCATAAAGTGGGACTGCTAAGTATTCCTTAATAGTCAGACTTTTAGAAAATGATCATTACATTGATATACACTCTTGGATGAATGGATAGTGTTCCTTGCTAGCCCAAAATAATGTGAAAGTATGATTTTTACTTTCCTGATTTTTATTATTATGTGATCAAAAAAAAAAAAAATTTGCACTTTTCTACATTCTAACTCGAAGTTAAAGTCCAAATGCCTTTAAAAGGAATAAACAGAGGACTCAAGCTAGCTAGTTGCCAGCTCAATACTGAATTTACTTTTTCCGATTCCTTGGGAAGTGCTTTTTTTTTCCATCAGATTCTTTGGAAAGTGCTTCTTTCGTCAGAATCACTGATGAATTTAAAATAAACAACTTCAAGAACCCCAGACACATTCACAACCAAAACAGCAATTTGATCAATTAGGCTAAGCAAAAATAATCTGAGTGCTATGTTTTCCAGAATTTTATTTCTTACCTGTGTCAAATGAACCTAACAGGCTAAGTGGGGACTCTAAACTTCCCTCAATCATCTCAGAACCCTTTGGCATGCTTAGCTGGTTGTCACCTCAATATCACATGAACAATGCTGTAAACCAAACAGAGATTGTTTTTAAATTGTCTCTTTAGACATTGCTAATAAGAAGAGGAATCGTAGAAAAGTCAGCTCTTGATAACAGATATCTTAATTCATTCCTGAAAGAAAAAAAAAGCTTTCCAAATACCTTTCAAGAAGAACATGTAGGTATATCTCTGATATATAGCTCATCCTTGTCTACTTGACAATTTAAGAAGGATGAATAGAAGCTAATTCTGTCAGGATTGCTCAATTGGAACACAATTTAGAATATGATATTGCTGCTGCAATTAACTGATCTCTCACTTTGAGGGGCAAATAAATGCACCACTGATTTATATAGCATTAGCATTCTCAGTACTGTTTAGACAATGACTCTCATCTGCTTACTGAATTCACTGAGATAAAATGGAAACAGGTTCTGTGCTGAATGTTACTAACATTACACAAAGAGAATTAGATTTGATTACAAGAGTAAAGTATAGGGCATTTTAGAAATGGATCTCTTTGTTTCTTTTGTACCCAAAAGAAAGAAAAATTCTTGCTTTAGAAACTTAAATTATCCAGTTTAAATATCCTGAGGGTGAAGAAGAGGGAAAAATAAGTGAAGCAGTATTATCATCATCATCATTATTATTATTAATTTACCTTTTCTAACATTCTTAAAGAAGTAATATTTAATTACTCTGGACTGTTCTAGAGTTTAGCGTGTTGGAAAAGAAATTAAGCAGTCAGGTCATGGGCAAATTTGATAATGATTACATTTTATTAATTTTTACTATGGATCAAACACCATTTGAAAGGTTTGCTTACATTATTTCATATATGTAAAGTGTGTAATATTGGCTAACTTTTCAAAACTGGGTAAAGAAAAGCATTGTTATGGCAATAGGAAGAAAATACAGATAATACATAGGTTTAAAGATAGATGTTCAGAAGTCTGACATTCTTCTAACATGCGTAAAGAAGTCCATTCTTTTTTCTTCTTACATAAAAATATGGATTGCTAGGGAAAACTGTCACCATATAAAAGTTAAAGATATTTCTTTAAAAAGAGTTGCATAAATAACCTAAGGTAGAACAAATTCTCAGGTGTTTTTGAAAAAATGAAGATTATGTATCTCGCATAAATTATTTTAAACAATTAAGAACTTGATTTCAAATCTAGTATCTTTCTTCTAATGAAACAAGTCAGGTAAAGAAAATGTTATTTTATGATATGGGAAAGTATCATGAACATGCTCTAGCTTTCTTGAAACAAACATCACTTCTTTGAGGGGAATTTTGATGAGTTTGGAGGAGTTACAAGTAGTGGTCTCAAGAAGTTGATGTTCCAGTTGGGAGGGCAGAGTTTAACATGATGAATTTATGAAACATTCTATAACTACTCGAGATATGTTACAAGTGAAAATATAAGAGACTACTGAGTGCAAATGTCTGAGCAGAGAATGCCGTCATTCTGGGCCAGCCAGCTGATACTTCACAGTATAAGGAGTAAAAGTAAATTTCAAGGATGGATAGGAGGAGAAAGAAAAAGTGATTGCTCTAGTATGGGGGACTCCAGCAAGGATATAAGTTTATAGTATTATATTTTATTTTTCTTAAGGTTCTTGATTGTAGTAAACATACCCCAAAATTTGTGAGCTCTTACATGTATTTGAAAGTTAAATGGGGCTATATAAACTATATAAATTTACTATATATATCACTTGATTTTAAATAAATAACTTTTTTTGTTTTATCTCATTATCATATCTGATGGATGATTTTCGTGTGTAAAAAATGATTCAGGGAAAGCTCAATTTAAAATATACCAGTTTTGTTGTTTTAAAAGAAGTGTGATTTTTATATACAAGGCACCAAGTTTGGCAATTGCCTTCAGTCTTTAATATTTATAATAGTCTATAAAATTTCATCCACCAGTCTTATTCCTTGAATAAATTTGTAAACTTTCCAGCTCTTATTATTAACTTTTTTTTAACTTCCATTTAATATTCTAGAACTGTGTAAAGTCCAAAATTTGAAATAGTATCTCAATTAAAGTAGAAAAATTCCTCTATCTATAAAATATACATGCTGGCTGAATAGGAGAACAAAAAGATTCTATTAAGGGCATACTCAGATTGATTTATAGGCACCTTAGGTTTAAGAGCTCTGTCTGATTATGGAAGAAAACTGTATGTATACAATTTTGTTCTTTTTTGCAATCTCTTGGACATCAGAAACAGTCTATAAACAGAGAACTGGTTTTTTCTGACTTTGTTTCCCTTTTTGTAATTGAGAATTAATGGAGATTAAGAAAAATGCCTGCATAGTCAGCAAGGAGAGTTAACAAATGAATAAAATTGTAGTTTCCTTATAGAATGAATCAGATCACATTCGAATAATAGCCACAATTTCATACTTCTGGAATAGCCAGTAAAATGATAAAAGTGAAAAAGGAGCTAATATGCAATCTGGTTTTAATTTCCCAGAGCTAAGAGCCAAAGCTAGTAATACAGTAAGAGTATGGGACTTGAAGTCATCACACTTAGATTTAAAGATTGGTTTTACCATTTCCTGGTTTTCCTTTGTCACTGAATGGCTCAGAATTTGTTTTCTCATTTGCATAATTACACATCTCATCACTTGATACTGCTTTAATAATTTCATTGCAGTTATTAAATCAGATAATGTATATAAAGTTAAAATGTAAGGTATTAAGAGAGAAAGAAGCTTCTTTAAGACACTTGCATAGGTTAAGTGAGCATCATCTTTTTTATCCTTTTCCTGTTATTAAAATTCATCTTTGATTGTCAAAGTTGTTCTTATTGCATGCCTTCAGAGTTGGATTAAAGTATTTTGTGGTGTTTATTTTGTTTATTCATTACATTGTTTTCCTCTCAGAATATTTACAAACATAGCTAGTGAAAAGTTCAATAAAAGTAATATATCTATAACAATTAATGTTTATATTGCTGTGATAGCAAGATGTGTCTTACCACCTCCTCTAGAAAAAATGATTATCTAGTATCCTTACACTACTTCCATATAATTATGGATGTATTCAGCAAATGAAATAAAAATAGAAATTGTTTTAAAAGGCCCAGGGAACAAGCCTGAATGATGGGTGCCTGGGTGGCTCAGTGGGTTAAAGCCTCTGCCTTTGGCTCAGGTCATGATCCCAGGATCCTTGGATCGAGTCCCACATCGGGCTCTCAGCTCAGCAGGGAGCCTGCTTCATCCTCTCTCTCTGCCTGACTCTGCCTACTTGTGATCTCTGTCAAATAAATAAATAAAATCTTTAAAAAAAAAAAAGAAAAGAAAAGAAAAGAGTTGATGTGTGAATGTGTTGCTTTAAATTATGTCTTTTGTGTTTTTTAAAACATTTTTCCATCTGCATATATTACTTTGACAAAAATAAAATTTAGAAATAATAAGAAAAATTAAAATACTTTCCTATTAGAGAACACAACACCAATGATCATGTAGGTTGGAACCAGCACTTAAAATACTATGATATGCAAGGGTCAGTATTCCAAGACACCTGGTTTTATAGGGAGGAAGGAAGGCAATCTCATTTTGGGCATTTATTCACAAAAATTGTTGCGGAGCTTTACTGTTTTGGTCTTTTCTTATCCTTAATCTACTCAAAACCAGACAAAGATGGAAGGGTGTATAGAGAAACTTAACTCAGTTCAACAAATCATTTGTTACCTGCTGTATGTTGTGTATTGTACTGGATAATAGGGATACAAAGATGAAAAGTCAAGGTCCCTACCCCCTAGGAACTTAATGGAGAAAAATATGAGGAACTATACAAGTTGTCACCTTATCATCTATATTTCGTGTTACCTTCAAAACCCTACAGAAATTTTAACTTCTGCATGCTAAAAGGAGTGGGGCAGAGAGACACTGCAGTAGAGAAGGTGCTTCCATAAGGAGATCATGGCTATTAGGGAGCTAAGTAGTACCTCAGAAATGAGAAACTGACAGCCATATAAAGCACTAAGAGAAGTATTGAGAATAGGAAGACAGAGGCTCCCATTTAATAACCATTTTAATGTATGCAGGGAATAAAAAGAAGACCACCATAGCAAGTGGACAGTCAGCCAAGAGTGGGAGGAGAGGAAGTCTGAGAGGATGACAGGGACCAGGCTTTGCAGGACTGTGGAAACCACAAATGGAGTTTGGATATTACTCTAGGTACAACAGACCGTCACTGGAGTTACAGCTTAGTGTCTTGGAAGAGATGACACTAACTATAGTGAGGGGAATAATAGTGTGAGAAGTGTGAAGGCATGGATATATGTTGAAGGCATAGTACCTTCCATTTGCTGTGTGGTCAGGACCAGCTGATCCTGTTGTCACAAACACCACCAACATCACAGTGACTCACAGCAGCAAAGGTTTACTTTTTACCACACATCATTTTTATTGTGGGTGGCTAAGGTCTCTGCTATATGCTGTCACCGTGCTCAAGTTGGGATCTAAGCAAAGGATGCGTGCATTCTCTGGAAATTTACTATTTCAGAGGAAAAAAGACTAGGTAAAGTATAGTAATCTTTTATTACAGTTTCTGCTAGTAAGTGGCGAGCGTCACCTCTGCTCACATTTCATTTGCTAAAGCAACCATATGACCTGATCTGATTCAGAGGGCCAGGATGTATAATTCTTCCTCAGGTTAGGGAAATGGATACTGATCAATAGCAGTACTGTCTACTGCACCAGACAAGAGATGGAAGTGGCTTTGATTAAGGTAATTACAGTTTAATAGAAATACATGGAAATATCCAAGATTTATATTTGAGGCTAGAGCTAATAGAAGTTGATGATAAACATGAGAGCCCAGAATGTGCAGGCTCAAGAATGAGTTTTTTGGCTTGAATTCCCATGTAGATGGTGGTGGGTCCAGTAACTGAGCTGAGGAAAACATGAGGGTGTCAAGATTAGGAGAAAGCAGCAAATATGAGTTAGATTCCAGCATGTCCATTAAGACATAAAACTGGAAAGATAATCTTACATCTGTATCTGTATCAATAGATAATTTTCAATTCTGATCTTTTCTTTAGCTCCACACTTAATATCTTACTACATATATATGTATATATATATAGATAGTATATTATGATATGATATGTATCACATCATTATATATCTGTCTATATATACCATTAAAATATAGGATGTAGGCCATGAGACTGGATGAGCTCACTGAAGAAGACAATTCGTAAAGAGAAGAAAAAAGCTCTCAGAAAACTCCCAAAGCATGCACAATTTACTGGTAAGGCACAGGAAAAGCAATAGAAAAGAAAGCTAAATTGTAGCCATCAGTTAAAAAAGATGAAAGACAATGTCCAGCTTGGTGACTATAGTTAACAATACTTTACTGCATATTTGAAATTTGCTTTAGAGTAAACCTTAAAAGATTTGTCAGAAGAAAAAAAAGATTGTAACTATGTATAGCAGCAGATGTTAATTAGACTTATTGTGGTGATCATTTAACAATATACAGATAATCAAATTATCACATTTCATACCTGAAATTAATTTAATGTTATAGGCCAATCATATCTCAGTTTTTAAAATGGATGGAAACCAAAAGAAAAGCAAGAAGAAAACGTGTCAGAAATAAAGGATAAGGCCACTAAGTAAAAATGCTGCTGTGACCCCAGAAAAGTCAGAACAGGAAATAAGTTGCTGGTTTGGCAGCATAGTAGTTGTTAGCAACCATGATAAAAGCAATTTCAGTCATTTGGAGGGAAAAATTTGATGTGGATAAGGTGGATACACTAAGCATTAGAGGACATAAGCCTACAGGTAATATTTGAATCAATGGGATTAGATTAACTCAGTCACAAAAATGTTTGGAGAGTGAGAGCAAATGGAGCAGAGTTTAGAAAGCTATGAAACACCAGTATTTCAGAGGAAAGAAGAGGAAGATGAAGAGACAAACAATATGAAAATAGAAGATAGGGAAGAATTAGGAAAATTAAAATAGTACACTATCTTAGAAACCAAAGAAGTAAAAAGTGCCAACAAAAATAGAATAAATGAAAGTATCAGAAGTTAAGCTCAATCACATAATGAATGGAACATTCATTAGCTATTAGGGAGCTAAGTACTACCTCACATAATTATCAGTGCAATCTCAGCTAATGAGGAGTTTCAGTAACGAGGCATACGTCTACTTTGAAAGTGTGGAGAGTAGGATTAGAGCCAGCTCTCAGTACAGACAAATGAGTTGGAGTAGGTCAGCAAGACCTAGCTTAATACTACCCAATGCCGGAGTATAGGGTAGGGTCGAGGGTGGGACTAACACCAGATGCCAAAATAAGTTTAAAACACAGACAAACAAAACCATAATCTGGGTAGTAACATTAAAGATTCAAATGTTGACTATCAATTGCGGGGGGTGGGGGGACAGGGACAAATGAGATTGCAGGACAAGATGCAAGGTTAGGGTAAGATAACTGATGAGTCAGAGTATTTCTTATATACTGAAATGTCCTAATATTCTGGTCCTGCTAGGACCAGATCCCCCAAAACTGATCCCTCTCACTGTACTCCATTGCCTACCTTTCTCTGTTCATCCTGTAATGCATCTTGTCCTTCCTAAAATGAATCTTATACATCTGGTAGCTCATTGAATTCTACCTGGACCAAAGCATAGAATGGCAGAAGATTGTAATTGCAAATAGAAAATTGAGGCTGTCTTGTAAAAGCATTGAAGAAATAAGCAAAAAGGTACTAATTTGAGGTATTAAGTGTGTACTAGGTATAGGTGGAAAGAAGACATCCTTAGCATCCCAGGAAATATTTAAGTGTAAAGGTAACAAAGAAGAAATTAAATAAAAGCTAATTAAAAGGCACAGATGGTGTGCCCAAGTGGTGCAGTTGGTTAAATGTCTGACTCTTGATCTCAGCTCAGGTCTTGATCTCAGGGTCATGAGTTCAAGCCCTGCATTGGGCTCCACGCTGGGTGTGGAACCTACTTCAGGAAAAAAAAAAAAAAAAGACAGAGATAGAAGTTAAAAATTAAAATTAAATAAAAATTTCAATCGATTAAAATTGAGTATAAATATTAAAGGATAGACCTTGAAACATGTATGTGTGCAATTAGATACAGAAAATATATGAAGAAAGAACAAGGGAATATGAGTACAGTGATAATGTGGATATTAATATACACCATGATATGGTATAAGTAAATACACAATGTCTTAGGATATTTGCTTAAGTGGAAGGATAAAAAATGTAGCAGAAAACTTGAAGGCCCCTCATTGGTTGAAACCCAGTGTTATTCAGTTTCATCAAACGGTTATCTAATGGGAAATGATTAGGAATAAAAATCCATATAATAAATAATCTAGTATTTTAAACTCATAATCAAAATCTATTCATAAATTTCAAAGGAAGTACTGTGTTAACAAGGAATTTTTTTTATCATAAAACATACTTTAAAGACTAAATCTGATAGTACATATTGTTACTACTGCCCTCTGGGCACTTTCTTTTTTTTTTTTTTAAAGATTTTATTTATTTATTTGACAGAGAGAAATCACAAGTAGACGGAGAGGCAGGCAGAGAGAGAGAGAGGGAAGCAGGCTCTCCGCTGAGCAGAGAGCCCAATGCGGGACTCGATCCCAGGATTTTGAGATCATGACCTGAGCCGAAGGCAGCGGCTCAACCCACTGAGCCACCCAGGCGCCCCCTTGATGCTACTACATTCCATATGCTAAAATCCTTGATGTCAGAATAAAATTAAATAGATACCAAAACAATATTAAAGCATTCAACTAACTTGTCTTGAAATGTATGATATTGGCAATAGAGTATATTCCAAGTTCCCTTTCTTGTGGAGGTGGAAATACATATACTGTTACAAACTTTCTCATGTTAGCTGTACATTATGAAAAATAACTACTTTAAATGGTTAGTTTGTGAAAAGTCAAAGACCGGGGAAAGGAACCAAACAAATTAGTTTTCATGAGGATTAAGTGTATGCTTTTATTTCTCTTTTGGAGTATTCTCACTAACTGAGCCACATAATATAAAAACAGTCATAAGTTATTTATTTGAGGTAGTGTCCTATAACTAGCCCAGGTTCAAAAACATGAAGCATAACTCTGGAAGGGGGGTTGCTTCAGAATACTTTTTTCTTATCTAATTACATAAAATGTCGTAGAAGTAATGACAATCTCATGAATCACTGAAGTATATTATTTGAGCACACTAGGAACTCATTAAATAAGTTACTGTGTTTTGAAACTTGGTGCACTAAATTCCATTAGAACACAGGAGTTATGTATTTTCTTAGAGTAAATGACAAATCAAACCAAAATCATCATCTAATTACTTCAGTATTTTGCTTATATTAAAAAAGTGGAAATCGAATATGTTAAAATTTCTTTTATTTGAAAGTAGTGCACAGGAAAAAGGAAATGGGAAATAACAATCACCTGTGTTAAATAATAATAGAATATTGACTTTTAGTTTGAAATTTCTTTATTGCCATTTAGTAGTCAATTAATATAGTATTGGAGGCTCTGCACCTAATTTCAATGTGTGAAATGGGGGTTTTATTCTCACACCAGCAAAAATGCATGTGACACCAGCCCAGTGTCCTACAATTCAACTCAATTCTGACATTATCTTCCTGGAAACAGTATCAGATTCCACAGGTAAAGGGGCTTAGTTCCACAAGACCACCCTTCACTTCAGACTCTGAACACAAATCCAAGTTATAAGCTGTGCTTCTTACTGTCTATAAATCAGAGGTTCCCAAGTCCCTTCTTTGGGTTCAATTAATTTGCTAGAGCGTCTCACAGAACTCAGGAAACCTGTTTACTCACTAGATTATTTGATTCAGTGCAAAGGATATTAAAAGATATGAATGAACAACCAGACCAATAACCTTAACAGGGTAAGGTCTTTAACAAAGAGGTCTCTCTCCTCCTGGAGTTTGGGGCCCAGCATGACAGCAGAAGGAATCATTCTGGTTCCCCAGCCACCATGTTGTCCAAACTTCCTCCTTTTGGGTTTTTATGGGACCTTCATTACATACATATGATTGATTAACTCGTTCATTGTTGGTGACTGATTTAACCTCTAGCTCCTCTCCCACCCCTGGAAATCAGAGGGTGGGACTAAACATCTATCTGCCTACTGGGGATTGGTTTCCCTGGCAACAAGCCTCCATCCTTAGGGGCTTTCCAAAAGTCACCTCATTAATATAAACTCTGTTGTGGTAGAAAGGGGCTTATTATAGAAGACACCCGTTTCACTCTTAGGATACTTAAGCATTTCTAGGAACCGAGAGCAAGAGACCAAATATTATAAGGAAGATTATCCCTTTGCTCTTGTACTCAGGAAATTCCAAGGATTCAGGGTACTGTGAGCCGGGAACTTGGATGAAAAGCAAATAATGTGAGGATTATATATTTTAGTTATTTAGGTGGCCAGATATATACTTCTTATAAATCACGGTATCACAATTAGTAATTGGTTGATTTTTTATGTTTTGTTAAGTTTTATTACATATAAATGTATTATATATATATATATATATATATATATATATGAGACATATTTATAACATCTTCTATTAGATTGAGAAGTTAGAAGACATTTCTGTAAAAGCTAAACTGTGTCCAAGTGTTTTTTCAGAATGTGTTAAATGCTTGATGCATACGACTTGTATGGTCTTGGTATTGCCTAAAGTCTGACTTTACCTGATATAAATAGGAAAAAGGAAACAGGTCAGGGTTTCTATCCTTTCTTTCAGCTGTTGTGCTATATCTGCCCCTTTCTTTCAGCTGTTGTGTTGTATCTAATGTGGACCCTTAGCCATCATTACTTTTACATATCCATAGTTCAGAAATAAAGAAGTATAAAACATGGAACTAGTAATTAAGCAAAGCTTGCAATATTATTTTGGTGAGACCACAACTTTGGCACATGGGTTCAGTCTTTCAAAATGAATTGATTTCCATATAACGCAATACTTCTGTCATCTTATTTTCCAGTGTGGTGTCCAATGTTTCAACTGCTGCTATTTCAGTGAAAAATGAGTATATTATCTGCGCAAGAATTTTCATTTTCAAGGCAAGCAAACCTCACCTAGCTAAAACCAATCCCTTCATTTACCAGAAACCACCAGAGAATAAAACTAAAAGAGGATAGAAGGGATGATTTGATATTTTGACATCCTACTTTACTCAAGATCCAAGATGACTAAAGATCTGACAGGAAATAAAACAGTTCTGAAAAGTTGGATAAGGTGACAAAATTGAATCAGATGATAACATTTATAGAAAGTAGCACCTTCTGTGAATGACCATTATTCAGAATGGATTGACTAAGGTTAGTGAGCATGTTCAGAATATAAAACAATGAAAAAGTAGCAAATGCACAGAAAAAAATTCTTATGAAGAAAATTTGGGGTAATTTTTGAAAATATTTTTCAGTACACTATTTCTTTTAGCATTTTGGGAAAGGAATGCATCAGGAACAGATATCAATATTGTCACTACTTTAACAGTGATTGAATTATTCCTCTTACTTGCCACAATCTGCAGATGTTAGAAAATACAGAAGTGCTCCCTTATCCATGGATGTCTCTCCACAGTTGCCATTACCAGAAGTCAGCTGTGGTCCAGAAGCAGATGCTCCTCCCCCTGATATATCATCAGAAGGTCAATAGCAGCCTAACACTACCTCACGATGCCTATGTCAGTCTTCTCACTTCCTCTCACCAGGTAAGCATTTTATCATCTCACGTCATCACAGGAAGCAGGGCCAGTATGATAAGCTATTTTGAGATGAAGACCACATTTACATAACTTTCATTACAGTATAGTTATTATTCTATTTTATTATTGTTTATTGTTATTGTTCTTAACTGTGCCTAATGCATAATCTAAATTTTACCATAGGTGTTACATGTAGGAAAAAACATAGTACATATTCAGTTTGGTACTATCTGCTGCTTCGGGCATTCACCAGGGATCCTGGAACATATTCTCTACAGTTAAGGGCAGTTAAAGGATGACCACTGTATGTTTCACTTTGCATTTTGCCTTGCAACTGGAAAAAATAGAACCATCTGTTCCAAGTATATAGAACTTGTGTCTTTAGTTAGCAAGTTCTGGTTATATGTTCTGGTTATATGTACGCTGTGTGCCTAACATCTCTGTTAACACCCAAAAATAGTAAATCCTTAGTTAACTAGAATGTTTATACTTCCTAATAAAAGAACCCCCACAAAAAAACATTTAAAATTTTCTTTAGCAAATGAGATTTCTGTGTTGCTAAAGGATGATTTCTCTAAATACCAACTTCTACAATTCTAGAAATGTAAGTATGTCAGTTGATTTGATTAACTAGAGACTTAAAGTGACTGATTCCCATTGTTTTACATACTTCTTTCTTTCTTATAGTAAAGTCAGGAAAAAGAATGCAGTAAAATGTGCTAATCCCTACCCAAACCAAATTAAGAAAATCAGGGCAGTTCTTCAAGAAACTTGTAATTTAGACAGATAAAAAAGAATAATAATAAAAAAGAAAAAAAATATGGACAGTTTTAATATAGAAAAACTGCCAATTTTCTATAGAAATAGAAAATTATATAGAAGCAGAAATGGTTTTGCAGAAAAAATATATAGTAGTTGACAGTTACTCTTGGCTCTCTGGAACCCACTTTATTTTTCTTTATATGCTTTTCATCCTTCTCTTTTTGAATCGATAGAAATTGCATTATTCGTATTTTATTCTAAAGCTGCTTTCAGTTGACTGTGATATTATAACAGAAGGTAAGACTCCTGAGTGTGTTGGCATTAATAAAAATGCCTCAAAAATATTAAAGTGCTTCCAGAATAAAACGACAACACTGATGGAATGAAAGAATATGATAGAAATTCAGAAACAGGGAGTCCTGCCTCTGATCTCTTCCAATCACACTTAAATTACATCTGTTGTTAGGACAGATTCTATTAGGAAATGATCTTTAGCAAGGAAGAAAGTGATGTGATGTAGTTGTTAAAAGCAATGAGAATTTGGAAAATAAATAAATGATATATTTGTAATGTATAGGAAAAACTTCACAAGTACTTGGAATATAAAGGACATCCAATTGTGTCTTTACCTCAGAAAATCAAAATGATGCTACCCTTGGCTTCTTGTCCCTGAGATAGGAATAGCTAGCTCTGTTCTCAGTCTGCTGTGCTAGAGCGTTTGACCTGAGGCAAAGGCCGCACATACTTCCTTTTCTGAGCTTTTTAAGAAGCTGTGTGAGATCTTCTATGGCCTGCAGAAGGATCTTGAAGAAATGTTCTGAGTGGCTATGAAAGACTACAGAGATTAAAGAGAACAGTATCAGAAACTTTAACAAAAGGGAAGAGAAATGATGACAAAAAAGGACATTTTCCATTCATCTCATGAATGACAAGTGTCAAACCCATTAGAGGGATCTCATTGTGCAAATGGCCTCCACATCCTTGCTACCTGTGGCAGAAGCTAAAACCAATACAAAATAGAGAACAGAGAATAAGCATATAAATGGGCTTTGGTCTCAAAGGCTCTGTGAGCCTGAGTGAGCCTCCCAGATAATTTTGTGGTCTAATCAGAAAGACATTGAAAAAACTAGAATCAGGGTTTATAAAAGGCATGGCAAGTAAGTTGATAACTTCCACTCTCACCTTCTGAAGCTGGTCACTTTTGGGGTCTTATTTATTATGGTATTTTTTTCCCTCTACCATTGAGCTTTATGTCATTGGGCAAAGTCAAATCTCCACATATCATCCCTGTCTTAGCCAGGATGGTGCTAAGGAATTAAGGCAGAAAGAATCTGGGTTCACAACCAGGAGGCTCATTATAGAGCAGGAGGCATGGGACAATGGACAAGTAATAGGAATTGTTTACATATAAAGCAGTGCCCAACAAGTTACCAAGGGCTGTGTTCCTGCGTTTCAAGAATAAGGAGAAAGAAAGGAGGAAGAGGGGTCAAGAGGAGGAGGTGGGGTGAAAGAAGAAGTAGGAGGAGGTGAGAAATGAGCCAACAGAGGAAAGAAAGTTAAAAGCATGAGCCAAGCACAGATGTTGGGCACTGTATGCGTGGGAGAAAGCATAATGATTTCCGTAACTAAGAACAGCGACTCCAATTGGGGGAGCAGGACAAAGGCTTTCATCTCCATGCAAAGCTATTCATTAACATTTCCTGAGTAGGAAGTCTTATGAAAAGTGCATGGGTAAGTCATAGATAATAGCTTCTCCGTGTGAATTGGGAACTTGGAGGTCAACACGTTTAACCTCCTGTTAGATCCTATGTACCTATCAGAGATTAATCTCACAGCTTAGTTATTGGAATGAAGAAAAACCTGTGAGTTATTAATTTCTTAATGATTAATTCAACAAAATGATTTAGTCAAACAAAAGAAGGCTCCTCCCTTGTGAAAGCCTCAAGTCTCATGAATTAGAAATACCATGGTAAAATGAGAAATATTTGATCGAGTTCTGTGTCTGTCTCAATAATGAAGACCTCATTCACTATTCATGAGGTTGATTTTTTTATGAATTATCTTCATATAAAATTCAGATATCACAACTCCAACCTAAATGATCACTCAGGGAAACCCTAACTCAACATACCATATGAATTAACAGTGCTTTGGAAAGTATTGCTCACTAGGCTGGAGATGTGCTTCTGCAATGCAGATTAATTAAAGGAGAATACTGAAGATGAACAAATCATGTGGCAGTGACACAAAAGGGAAGTAGCAGACTTAATTCTCAATATTATTTAGAATTCCAGGGGAATAGATTTTAAGTTCTGCTGTCAGAATTTAAACTTTAGAAAAGAACATCATTTTGAAATTAATACCACCAAATATCAGTTAATACTTAGCTGTAAGTAGTTATATTGGGAGGAATTTTCTGAAGGATACTTAATACATTTGCTAGATTTTTACTGTCACCAGGGAATTGGCAGAACACACAAAGTCAGGTGGTGTACTTCAGCATTGTTTAATTAACCCCAAATTGCCACACCCCATCCCAAGTGCACCCTACCCAAATACCACACTTTGAAGTGCACGATATCCACATTCTACATGCACTGGATTGCTTTACTGATCGTGCTCTGGTATGAGGACATGGGGGATTACATTAAGGGTTACCGTGAATCTTGGTACTGGAATTGTGCGAAAGCCACTGAAGTTGAACTGTGTCTTACAGTTATGAAAATTCTTGGGAGAAACTTCTTTATGACTTAGTTTCGTGAAAATTTGTGCCTTTTCCAATTAATGAATTTGCTTTCTGTTTTGGACACTGTGACTTATATCACCAATCACCTTTCTCTCTCACCGGTGGCTAGGAGTAAGCTTTAGGTTTATTAGAGTTCTACTCTTAGCAAATATAACGTTTTCATGGTGTGCATCAATTCTAGCTCCATGTAGAGTCTCAGCCTATGTCTGTTCCTGGCCTAACCCTTTTCATTTATTTCCAGTGTTTGGCATCTTACATCATTTTATCTACATTAAACACTGTTGTAACTCCACTTTTATCAAAAACATTTTTTTAACTAAAATGAGAGGTGAAAAGATGGTAACTTTTCTAAAAGAAAATGTTTGTTTTTCAGCAACCAGTTATTTGAAGGTAGAGGTTGGGAATAATATTTAACACAATATCAGTGTATCTGTACATAACACTCTCAATAGGAAAGCAAAATATAAATAAAATCAATTGAGAGCTTTCCATTTCTACATAAAGAAACTAGCTACCTAGAGAATAGTTTCAGTCAACAAAGCACTTTTGAAATCTGATTTTTACTCAATATAGTTTAACTAGAAGTATACCTATAGACTCAGTTAATATAAAGGTGTACCTACTTTTAATAGCTTAGATATGATTTAATAAAAGCTCAAATCTTTTCTTCTACCCAACACTGTGATCAAATCTGCAAGAAGCTGCAGCTCTCTTTTCTTAGTTTTGAGTACACACAGAGTATACATTTCATCTATAAATGGCTTGAGTTTAAAAACTATTAGGTTATACAAGATAATGCTATATTAAATTTTGATGCTATTATGATTATATGAATAGAATGATTTTTTAAATGATATTAGAGAAAACTTAACATTTAATCTAGCCCTTTCTGGTTATGTTGATCATACTCATTTTCTAGTTTTATCAGAGCTATCTTAATTACATTTCCTAAAAGGAGTTAAAACATCTGTTTAACGGGATAATTTAAAAATGTATTTTAAGGGAACCCTCGGTGGCTCAGTGGGTTAAGCCTCTGCCTTCAGCTCAGGTCATGATCCCAGGGTCCTGGGATAGAGTTCCATATCAGGCTCTCTGCTCAGCGGGGAGCCTGCTTCTCCTCTTTTTCTGCCTGTCTCTCTGCCTACTTGTGATCTTTCTGTCAAATAAATAAATAAAAATCTTTAAAAATATATATTTTTTTAAGGAAAAATGTATGAGGATAATGAGGTATCATATTGTATCTATGATTAATCAAAGTCATTTTGAAGATCAAGGAGGAAAATGTACTTCATAATGATAATCTATCAACTAGCTGTATGAGTCAGATAGTGTAATAAATTGTCATTTGGTAACATACCTCCTCTCAGCTATCATTACGCACCACTTATACATTTTATTAAACTAAAAGACATATTTAGATCTTGTCCATTTCATATAATGAAAGTACTTACTGTATATCTCTTGGACTTTAAACATAGCTTGACCCATGTGAAAACGCCAATAAGAAACATCTTTCTATTTCACATAAGTGAACTGTAGCAGTAATTTCATGCTTTTTTTCCAAGGAGAAATGGAAGATATTTAGGAACTTACTAATTGTTCCCTTGCTAAGTCCATTAGTCCCACCTGATATACAGAAATTTAAAACTGGTAGTTTTACTAATACTTTGCAAGAAACTTCTTGCAGATATGACCTTGTTGAAGTTACTTTACTCACTGGATTCCCCACCCTTGACAAGAGTTAAATGGTAGTGTGACCCTATGAGATGATGTCTTCAAGACAAATTGTTTCTAAAATATCATTGTTATTATTCTATAGCAGCTATGCCTCTTCAAAATTGCTTTGTCGAACTTTAAATACCCAGATTTAGAATCTGCCCAGCCGTTGCTACTAACCAAGATTATCAAAAGTGAAAACAGCAGACTTGTGCTCTAAGACAGATTGAAATAGTTTGCATTTACTGCAAATCCGCCAGCACTATAATCTGTGCATTCCAGGTTCCCTTTTTTCTTTTGTCTGGAGTTTCACTTGCTCTTTAAAAGTACCAGTTTTTTTTTTTTTTCCCCACTTGTTGAAATGTCTATCAGTAATTATTTGATCAGTGAGTAAAATTTTGGTGAAAAATATACTCAAGGGGCACCTGGGTGGCTCAGTGGGTTAAGCCTCATGCCTTCAGTTCAGGTCATGATCCCAGGGGATCGAGCCCCGCATAGGGCTCTCTGCTCAGCAGGGAGCCTGCTTCCTCCTCTCTCTCTCTGCCTGCCTTTCTGCCTACTTGTGATCTCTGTCTGTCAAATAAATAATTAAAATCTTTAAAAATATATATATATATATCAAAAGTTTAGGGTTGACTTAATATGAAAATTATAATAATAAATCTAGATGTGTTAAAATTCCATACTGAAATAGTATTATAAGCACTTAATCTCAGATTATTGTGACAAGCAAGAAGGAAAAAAATGCATCTGTAAAAATAATGTAAAGCAGTCAAACAAAAGGAGAAACATAATTCAATTAAATAAATATTCAATTAAATAAGGAATAAAGAAGTCGAGTTCTGGAATGTAGCAGCTTACCACAGGTCCTTATATTGCCCCAATTGCCAAAGTCATAGTGGTAAGGTGAACAAGTTCTTAGAATTCCAATACAACTGTATTAGTTTCATGTGGCTGCTGGGAAAAAATGCCCAAACTTGGTGGCTTAAAATAGCAGAAATTCATTATTTCACAGTCCTGAAGGTCAGAAGTCTGAATCCGGTATCACCAGGCTGAAGTCAAGATGTCAGCTGAACCAGGAACCCTTTGGAGGCTCTAGGAGAATCCATTCCTTGCTTTCTCCAGCTTCTGGTGTCTGTTGGCATTCCCTGGATAATGGCTACTTCCCTCCATCTCTGCTCTGTCTCCACATGTCTTCACATCTTCTACTCTTACATCTATGTGAACTCTTTGCTTTTCTCTTATAAAGGATACCTGTAATGGCATTTAGGGCACAGACTGATAATCAGGGTAGTCTCCCTATCACAAAAGCCTTAATTTAATCACATTTGCATGCATCCTTTTTGCAAATAAGGTAACATTTACATGTTCCAGCGCTTAGGACTTCTTATCTTCAAGAGGCCATTTTTCAGCCTACCATGACTATGAAATTTGAAAAGAAGCATGGTCATGTATTTTTTTTTTTTTTTAAGAAGAAGAATAAGAAATTATTGCTAGGGTGAAACTGCTGAAATGTTGAAAGGTCTTAAAATGTTGAAGGTCTTAAAAAAGTGAAGTTCAGTGACTATGCATTAGATTAAGCAAATGTCCCACAGGATAAAGGCCTCAGTGTTAACTACACCTATTTGCTGGATGGAGTCAATTCTGGTACATGAGGCATTTGACAAGTTCCTTAGAAGAGAGAACAGGGTCTTGGCTTTTTATACACAATTACACTCCAACATTTTAAGCTCTTTCCACCTCTGGCCCTGCCTTCTATGCCACCATCCCCTCAAGCTACAGAAGGGTGTGAAGGACACAGATTTTCAGCACTCCATCCAAGAAGAGAAAACCAATAGTTCTAAATATAATTAAAAGACATTCAAGATTCACTCATGTTTTATCAGATTTAATAAACTGGCCCAAATACTCATAAGTTAAAATAATATACCACCGCAAATGTTGTAATAAAGGAGGGTAGGAGAGCAGGGAGGGAGGGAGGAAGAAGAGAGAGAAAACACCCAAGAGTTCCTGCTAGTGGGAGAAGAGAAGTGACTGGAAGACGAAGCTTCACAGGTTGGGCCAAAAAATTAAATCCAACAAGATGGGATTGGGAGGGAGACAAACCATAAGTGACTCTTAATCTTACAAAACAAACTGAGGGTTGCTGGGGGGAGGGGGGCGTGGGAGAAGGGGGGTGGGGTTATGGACACTGGGGAGGGTATGTGCTTTGGTGAGTGCTGTGAAGTGTGTAAACCTGGCCATTCACAGACCTGTACCCCTGGGGATAAAAAAAACATATTTATAAAAAATTAAAAATTTTAAAAAAATTAAATCCAGCTGCTATTTACAAGCTACTAATCTAAAAAATCCAAATAAAATGACACACAAATAGAGCTAAATAAATAGGCCAATACATATTAAGTATATAATAATAGCCAGCAATTCATTTATACTTCAGCCATAAATAATTAGAAAATATAATGGAAACAAACCATTCTTGTTAGCAATAACAATATCAAATGACTAGGAATAAGTTTAATAATAATTGTATGAGATATCTATAAAGTATTTTATGTACATTATGTACATTTTATGGACATATAATAATATTAACATATGCTGAAAGCATTTAACAGTAGCTAATAAAATGCTAAACATTGCTTTTTACTAAGAATGGTATGATGAGAAAAGACATTTTTTCACATCTACACTTTCCATCGGAGAAATTCTGGTTTGTTTGAAAAGATTAGTAACCCTCCAGCCTGGATAGTGGCGAATTTTTACAATATTATAGATAAACCCAAGGAAATGAGCTAAGAAAGAAAACTACATAAATGGGAGTATAGGAAGGTTGTTATTTATCTAAGACCAAAATATATTTTGTTACCAAGTTGCAAAATATTGTTTTAATTGTGAGAAAGACAGTTTAGTTTATAAAGCATTAGTTGAGTTCAGTCCAATTAACTTTTGTTTTGTTAAGTTTGCAACCTGATAGTCAAAAAACTGTTATAAATTATCTGAATATTCAGTAAGGCATTGGAAAGGTTTATTTTTGTTTGTTCGTTTTAAAGATTTACTTATTTATTTGAGAGAGAGAGGAGAAAGCATGCGAGTGGTGGGGAGGAGCAGAGGGAAAGGGAGAGAGAGAGAATCCTCAAGAAGACTCCTTTCTGATCATGGAGTTCAATGTGGGGCTCAATCCCAGGACCCTGAGACCATGACCTGAGCCAAAATCAAGTCAGCTGCTTAGCCAACTGAGCCACAGCTACCATGAAAGGTTTATTTTTGTATCTTAATGAACACAGTGGAGAACTGTTAAGCAGTCTGGCATGTGAATTTGTAGATTCATATATTTTGATAACCATAATAGAAAGCAATTTGATTATTTGGTGTTAAGCTGCAGTAAACTTTCTTAGGGCAGAGTGAAGTGTATTCTTTTCATTTTTTTTGTTCAAAATTTTAACATTTTACTCAAATAAATATGTAGGAGGCTTTTTATAAATATGTATCAGAAATCCCATCTCATAATCTGTATCAAACATAATATTTGATCAAATTTAATCTTTGATCCAGTAATTATTTTGAAATTAAAATATGAAATGAAGTATATTTATTCTTGTATTTAAGCCAACATTTGGTATAGGGGAAAACTTAGCTAAGCTAGGATTGCCCCTATAGTCAGCTTTAAGTTTTGGTGTAGGGGATTCTTCAATCTTTCTTAGATGTGTGATTATCTACATTAATCATTTAGAGTTATATATGTCATAGAATTCCTGTGTGTACCATAATAGGCACAGCTATAAGAAAGAGAGGGCATGAAATTATAGAGAAGAAGGATTTTATTTTATTTTTTAACTTTTAGATTTTTTATTGACATTATGGATGTATAACATTGTATACACTTAAGATGTACATGTTAATTTGCTACAGTTATATATTTTAATAGGATTGCCATTGTAGCAATAATTATCTATCACATTACATAATCCTCTTAGAAGAAAGATTTTAGATGGGAGACAGGAAGGCACCACCAACAAGCTTCACCAATACCCTTGTTGCCTTCCTCTGGTAATTTGAATACCATTATTTAAAAAACATTACCTAATATTTCATTCCTTTGGACTGGGCAGTTGCTAGACTCAAACAATATTTGCAAATACTTGTATCTCACTAACATTTATAATACATATGTTCATAACAATAATTTTAATGTAACATTTACAATATAGTATTTATTAACATTTGTAACTCAAATATCTGACAGAAGACTTATGTCTAGAATATATTAAGAGCTATTCCATTTCAATAAAAAGCAACAAACTATCCAAAAAATGAGCCTACTGTTTGAAAAGACACTAAACAAAAGAACTTATAGAATAGGATATAAGCCTATCAGTTTATGTTCAACATCATTAATAATAAAGTAATTGCATATTAAAACCTCAATGAAAGAGAGAAGTCAAACTCTTTACAAAGATTGGGTTTTAAAAAAACTAACAATACCACATGTTGATGAAGGTGAGGAGCAAGTAGAAACTTCACACATTTCTATTAAAAATGTAATGTAAGCATCAAAAACACAATATACTTAGGGATAAATTTAACACAAGATTTACAAGACCTCTGTGCTGAACACTTGAAAACATTGCTGAATTTTAAGAAGAGCAAAGTGAGAAAAATGTCATGCTAATTTTTTAGAACATTCAGTATTGTTCACCTATTTTGCAAGTTTGATCATTCTTTAACTGGTTTAGTATATACTAACCATATGACCCAGTCATTCGATGCCTAGAGTTTTAACCAAGAGATGTTAAAACCTCTGAACATACAATCTTGCGTGGGACTGTCCATAACACATATATTCATTATAGCCCCAAAACAGAAACAACCGTGATGAACTGCACCAATTTAATGGATAATCATACAGTGAGTTTTATATAGTGGCATATTCCTCAGCAATAAAAATAACAAACTGCTGGTATACATAACAACATGGAATAATATCAAAAACATTATGCTGAGCAAAGTAAGCCAGATAAGAAAGAGTATGTTCTGTATTCTTTCATTTATGTAAAACTAGAGAAGAAAAACTCAAAGTGTCAGAAGTCAGATCAGTAGTTGCTCAGGTTGAGGAATCAGTGTTGCCTGAAAGAGGGAAGACACAAATCAACATTTTGTGGGATGAAAAATTATTATATGTCTCTCTTGTGGTGGCAGTTCTATGTGGGATGTATTTGTCGAAAGTCATTGAAACACACCTTTTTATTTTTATATTTTTATTGTATGCAAAATATACACGAATAAAGTTGATTGATATAAAACACCTTTTATAATAGCATCAAAAACACAATATACTTGGAGATAAATTTAACACAAGATTTACAAGACCTCTGTGCTAAACACTTGAAAACATTGCTGAATTTTAAGAAGAGCAAAGTGAGAAAAATGTCATGCTAATTTTTTAGAACATTCAGTATTGTTCAAATTTAGAGTGTTTTTTCAAACTGATGTATAGATTCAGTGTAATCCAAAACAAAGACTAACATGATTTTTTGGTAGAAATTGACAAGCTGGTGTTAAAATTCAAATGGGAATGTAAAAAACACAGAATAGCCAACCTGCTTTCAAGATGTACTAGACAGCTGACATAATTGAGTGTGATATTGGCCAAAAAGAAATAGAACAGTGAAAATAATTTAAATGTAGAAATAGACCCACGTTTAATATAGTAAACTGATTAATAGCAAAAACAGTAGTCCTGGATACACTTCAAAAAATAGTGTTGAAATCACCAGATATTTATATGGGAGTAAAATGAATATTGATTTTCTTTCTCACATCATTCATAAATTTTAATTTGGCAAAATCATAGATGTAAAGCTAAAACTAAATCTATAAAACTTCTACCAGAAAACACAGGAGATTATCTTTGAGATTTTGTGTCAGGCAACATTTTTTTTTTCTTTAGATAGGTTACATAAAGAAGTAAGCATAAAGGAAATCACTGATAAATTAGACTTTATCAGAATTTAAAACTTCTCATCAAAAGTCACTGTTTAGAAAATGCATAAGAAAGCCATATTGAGAGAAGATTGCTGTAGATATATCTGACAAAGAACTTGTACTCCTAATATAAGGGACTTATCCCTTATAGTAAAGAAATGATGTAATGTAAAATAATATAATAATAATGTATTCCTTAATGCACATATTACATGGAACACTGGTGTGGTGCATAAACAATGAATCTTGAAACACTATAAAAATAAATTTAAAAATAAATAAAAATAAAGCATGGAAAAAAAATAACATAACACAATATAAAAGAAATGATCCAGTTTAAAAGATGTAAACCTGGTGATTCACAGACCTGTACCCTGGGGATAAAAATATATGTTTATAAAAAATAAAAAATTATATTAAAAAAAAGTGGGCAAAATACATGAGCATATATGTCACATGAAGGACAAATATGCAAATGAAAAAGTGTTCAACATGAGTCATCAGGTGAAATGCAAATTTAAATCACAATGAGATACCTTTATGCTGCCACAAGAATGTTTAAAACTTAGACATTAAAAAGATAGGCAACACCAAAAGTCAGCATGGGTGTAGAATAACCAAAGTTCTGGTTGGTGACAGGAGTGTAAAATGTTTTAACCATCCTGGAAAATTCTTGGGCAAGTTCCTATCAAGTTAAACATACCTTATAATGCAGTCCTTTCACTCCTGAAAACATCTGCCCCCAAAGTATCTTGTCCACAAATGTCCTTAGCAGCCTTATTCATAGTCCAAAACTGAAAAGAACTCCATATTCATCAACAGGAGAATAATGTATCCTTGAAATGTAATACAACTCATCAGTATGTAAAAGAACAAACTACTAATAAGAGCCACAGGAAAACTCTCATGGACATCATGCTGAGAAAAAGAAACTGCACAAAGACCATATGAATTTCAGCAACAAGTAAAATTAATCTATGGTGATAGAAATCAGAAAAATAATGCTATGAGGTAGGTGGAACTATGGGTTTGAAAAGGCAACTTTTGGGGGGTAAATTAATATTCCAAATCTTAATCGGGGTGTGGTTAGATAAGTGCATTATTTGTCAGAATTCATAAAGTCATACTTGTAATGTTTGTGAATTTCACTGTCATTTATACTTCTTTTAAAAATAAAGAAGTGCTTAAGATTCAGCTCCTTTGGATTAGGCATTTCCGGGGAAACTAGCTGTAGTGTGGAATTTATGTCTGAAAGGCAAACTGTAAGAGGAGTGGGAGCAGCACCACTGCATGTAGATGTTGTAACAAAGAAACATTGGCAGAACTCTTTCAGAGTTCCTGCAAGGCTCAGGACAACCAGGAAACAGCACCAGCAGGCAGAGCCCCCTGATGTGCAGTAATCAGAGGTGAGATGGCTCCTTTCAAAGAACTGAAAAGTAACCCTCAATAAATTTTTGCTGAAATGAAGTAACTTTTTAACAGACTATGAAGAACAGTAAAACTGTTTCAGTGAAGACTTTAGAAAAGCTAAACATTAACTGAACTTTTATTTTTAAACACAGGAAAATTTTCAGTCTTCAACTAATTTATAATTGGTAATAATTACATTCAAATATTGTTGATTTTATTAAATATTCACTAAATGTTTCTCTGTTAATATAGATAGATAGAAATAGGTACTGAATCCTTAAGAATTACACTGCTACGAGATGGCTTAGGTAAGAGCAGAAAGTGTACTCTATATTTTATTTTGGGGGGATTATTTTAATTCTGCTTACCAACTTCTGAAAGTGTATAAACCTTTTCAAGTGCCCATACTTAGTTTCTTTACAGTATTATTGTATCAAGACTCCACTTCCTTTTCCTTAACTGGTATAAAAGTCATTGAAACTAAGACTTACTGAGGGGCAAAAATTATTTATGATACCTGCGGGCTGTTTATTATTACTTCCCTATTCAATCTCTTAATTTTCCTGTTACTTGCCTTTCTTCCTTTTCTCTTTTAAAACTGATTTCTAAAACTGATTTTTTTTAGTTTTCATTTCACATATGAAGCACTAAAAAGTTCCCAAGACACATGCTGTTTTTTCCATTTCTTCCTCCCAACAATATGGGTATCTCTCACACATAGTGATGATTTTAAAAGTCTATTACAAGCACACTGTTGATGAATAAATCTAGCTGAATTGCATTTGTATGCCATACCTCACTGGGATCGGAGGGGGTGTGGAGAATATGCTGACCTAACAAACTCTGGAAAATGATGTTTTGACTAGAAACTGACTGAAGATAAAAGAACTAAAGGTAAAAGGAATTCTACACCCACAATGTAAGCTATTTGGCAAAGTTGTTTCCCATGTGGGTTTCACCATTCTAATACCATTATACATTCATATACAGGAATTACACAATTAAGTACATGGATAGCCAAGTATAGGAGCCAGGTTATTCAATGTTGGAGTCTGGGGTTACAGATCATCAGAATTGTCTAGAATGACCTGTGTAGTAATGGGGTTTGAGTTGGAAACAGTATGAATGAATTCATGTTTATCTTAATATAAGTATAGATTATCACATATAGAAATATGTATAGGTATATATTTGTATCAGTAGGCACAAATAAAGTTGCTACTTTTTAGTTCGAAGGGTCTAGAAGTAATACTACCTATCATTGGTAGTGTGATGGTAGCAATGAATACACCTATCATCCAGATCTTGCCCCCTAACATTATTCTCCAATAAAAAGAATCAAGATTTCTTATAGAAAGATTAATTCTAGGAATGGAGCAGGAAATAATATGAACATAGAACATCTTCTAGCTCTAGAAAATAAGGAATTCCTAAAGAATAGCAGTCATTGGGGCACCTGGGTGGCTCAGTGGGTTAAGCCTCTGCCTTCGGCCAAGGTCATGATCTCAGGGTCCTGGGATCGAGCCCCGCATCGGGCTCTCTGCTCAGCAAGGGAGCCTGCTTCTCCCTCTCTCTCTCTGACTGCCTCTCTGACTACTTGTGATCTCTGGCTGTCAAATAAATAAATAAATAAAACAATAGCAGTCATCATCATCATCATCACCATCATTCTATAATGAGAGCATATGTCAAAGGAACACAGAAATCAACTAAAAGAGCTCTCAGTGGCTAAAGCTGGAACAATTTGAGCACAAAATGAATAAAGCAATACTGGATTATAAACCAAAGTATAAGATAATTATACATGGGTTTATGCTTATATAAATAAATGATTGAATTCAATGGGGAGGAGGAGAGGCAAATCTCTATTGAGAACTCCAGATACTTTGTCCTCAAGAAGAAGGAGCATAGCTCCCTACTCCTTAAGTGTAGACTGCGCATAGAGACTTCCCTAAAAAAAAGAACAGTAGAGAAAGGGGAAGAAAATAACTTTACAAAGAAAAAAGATGACAAACACTCTTCAGCCAGGTGATCAAGATGTTAACATCAGTAGTGATGAGTCATGTTGATAGCATGTACCCTTGTTATGTGATGAAAATGACACTTTATCTCTGTGGTCTTCCTTCCCCAAAAAACATAACCTCAGTATAATGGGGGGGGGGGTTGGACAAATCCCATTGAGGAAACATTCTACAATATACTTGGCCAGTACTCAAAACTGTCTAGGTCATCAAAAAAACAGAAGTCTGAGAAACTGTCACAGACAAGTTAAGCCTAATGACACATGACAAACTAAGCTTAATAGGATATCCTGGTTGGGATCCTGGAACATAAAAAGAGTATTAGGTTAAAAAAAAAAAAAGAAGGAAATTTGAATAAAAATATTGATTTCAATAATAATGTACCAATATTGTTTCAGTCATTGAAATGGATGTGACTTACTAATGTAAGATGATAATGGCAGTAAATGGATGTGGAGTATAGTGAGTATATCTGTATCTTTATCATCTTTCTGCAAATCTAAAACTATCTTAAAATAAGTTTATCTCAGAAAAGAAGTACAGGGAGAGTTGCTTTAATGGGAGCTATCTCATTCTCTTGTCCTTTGTCAGTGTTCCTCTTTTGATTTGGCAGTGGATTGGTTTGTTCACTTGTTTGTTGGTTTGGACCAGCTGTGGTTCAGTGGCTATTGCTCAGCTTCAGGTTTTAGGCCTCCATATTTATTACAATTTCTGTTTTTTCTCAATTCCTAAAACTGCCTTTAAGCAGGGGTTTGACTCATAGTCCATGAGGGTATGGTCTTTCAGTGTCCAAACTGAAAGAATTTAGATCATGCATAATTACATTCAATATTCCCCAGCATTTTATTTATATATAGCTATATAATGTACAGATATATATAACATGTCAAGGGTAAATTCATTTTGGGTACTGAAAGAATTGTGCAGCCCATAAGTACACATGAGATTAGACCATGTTAACTATTTCATATTGAAAGAGATCTGGTACTTGCAGAAATTCTCTCCAGGGGTCAGGTCCTCTCTGGAAGGACCTGCCTCCATGCTTGCTGTGAAAAACAGGTGTCATATTGTGTGGTGCTGTGAGAACAGGGAGGATAGATTGCCGTGAGAACTTCGTGCCTGCTCAGGATACAACTCACATTCACTTCCCACAGAATTCTTTATAAGAAAACAAATGGAGTGAATGAAGGCACATACCTGCTCAGTCCTGACATTAGCAGGTAAAATTTCTGTGAATCTCCATTCTTCATCCCAATCTCCATAAAGCCAGCATTATTTACTCAGAATAAACAGAGAGCCTCTTATCCTGTCTACATATTAGAATCCTTTCCAGAGCTTCTAAAATTGCCAATGCCTGGGCCACGCCCAAGGCCGATCAGAATCTCGGGGTGGGGAGGACAGAGTACAAGCATCAGAAGTTGTTTAAATCCTCCAGGCAATTCTAACATGCGTGAAGGTTTGAGAACACTTGAGGTAGACCAAGCTTTAAATCCCTGCGAACCTAGAAGTGAAGCTGCTCCTATGGGAAATGCATATAGGATTTCCCCTGATCCTAATTTTAAGCTTTTGCAACTTTAAATTTAAAAAGGAAAAAAAAAAAAGAAATAAAACCCACAGCCACATATGAAAACCAGAGAAAATGCTCTGGGGACAATCTCGAATCTTAGGGAAGAGTGACTTTAAAAATGCTTATATTTAAGATTCTCTTTCTCTCTCTCTCTCTTTCTTTTATTTGAGCTTCCTGATATAATTAGGCAGAGACATATTTCTGACTTCTAAAAGAGTAAAAAATCAATCATGGCTAGAGCTATGGAGCCAAAAGAGGATCTGGATAAGTAAAAGGGACAGTATAACTGGTTCTTGAAATCATACAGACTAGAGAATATCCCTCAGTCATTATGTGTGCTCAGTAACGCCAACACCCCTGACATGACTGTGTTCCTAAATATAAAAATTATAGGTCAATTACACAGATAATAAAAAAGCCTCAGATACAAGATTCCAGGAATCACCAAGCCGTACTGAGATTACTGGATCTAAGTAGAATTGAAACCTTATGCTCTCCAAAACAATCAGCATTAAAGCAGAATGGGAGGTGATTTACGGTGACATCCAACTTTAAGCAGAATGAGAATTTTAAAATGTTTTTATAAACCTTTGCAAGTGTGACAGTTTGATTCTGCACATTTTATTTCACTATTGTAATCCGGAGATGGCATGTTTCTGTGATCTTTTCTTAGGGAAATTAGTATCATTGAATACGTAGTGAATAGAGGCACTCAATGAACCTATATTCTTAAAAGCTGGTTACAGATTAGAACAGAGCTTGCAATATGTACATCTTAGTATACAGCCTGCTTTCTAAGACAAATAGAATCAGGTTAGCCCAAACCACATCTGCCTTTAAGCATATGTTTGATTCAAAGTCCATGAGTAGTATAGTTTTTCACTGTCCAAACTGAAAGAATTCAGGTCATGCATTAGCACACCAAAATTTGAAATTTGTTACCTAATAATTTTCAGAACTCACTAAACTAAATATGAGATAGCAAACAGATATTTTATCAAACCAGTGAATCTTCTCTACTGTGGAAGATTCTTTACATGCAGCCTAAGAGAGTGTGTTTGGCCAGGAAAAGAACCACTAATTATCTGTAAATTCACAATGATCTTTAAATTTTCAAAGTAAATGGTTCTCAGGGGGACACTTGCCCTTCTAGCTCCAGATGCTCCCAAAACTATAACAAACTGCAAGTAGTTGGGTGACTCCTGAGAAAAATGATAAATTTGGATTAATGTCCGTTTAGGCTAAATCTCGCTGGGAATATCTTTTCTCCTCTCTCCTAGACACCAATTATATTTAATCAGTTGTAAAATATATAGAAATATAAGATAGTTCTCTCTCTCCTTGGTAGGTTAGACTGATTTTTCTGCCCCAAAATACTCATCGCGTACCATCCACCCAAGTGTCTTGTAGCTTTCAATAAATACTTTATGAATTAGAAAATGACTACAAAAATGGATATTTTGCCTTCGAGATCTCAAATAATCTTAACCTAAACTCATCAGTTTAACAATAAACAATTATAAAAGATCTGCCATATGGCAGGCGCTCTGCTGGGTTCTAGGGATACCAAGTTGAATAAGAGATTGTTTGTTTTTGTGTTTTTTTTTTTAAAGATTTTATTTATTTATTTGACAGACAGAGATCACAAGTAGGCAAGAGAGGGAGGCAAGGAGAGAGAGGAGGAAGCAGGCTCTCCGTGGAGCAGAGGCTGATTTGGGGCTTGATCCCAGGACCCCAGGATCATGACCTGAGCCGAAAGCAGAGGCCCCAACCCACTGAGCCACCCAGGTGCCCCAAATAAGAGGTTTTTAAACACATTTCAGAAAAGAAACTTCTTGTCATAAGATATTCATAATATTCTGCAATGTCTAATAGCTAGCTGATAGCAAACAAGTATTTCATATGTCTAACTTCAGTGGATGACTAATTTATTTCTACCTTCCTCAGAAAAGTACAGTTGAGAAAGTATTAGAACCACTTATGAGTAATCTATGGTCAATGTCAGGTAGAGGGTGCTGCTTAAATGAATTGGGGGAAATCGAAGGTGGGGAAACAAACAGGGTTTTGGAGGCAAGGGAGTTGGGGGGTTGGGTGAGCCTGGTGGTGGGTATTAAAGAGGGCACATATTGCATGGAGCACTGGGTGTGGTGCATAAACAATGAATCTTGGATTCTGAAAAAAATAAAATAAAAATTTTTTAAAAAGTGATTAAAAAAAAAACTTTGAGTTCAAATTCTGATTCCTTTGCTAACTGTGTGGTTTTGATCAAGTGTCTTAATATTCCTAAACTGTAGTTTCCTAATCTATAAAGGGGGAAAATAATGATCCTGCATGTTTCATGGGGTTATGGTGACAATGAACTGGGACCATCTCTATCTGAAACAAATTAAACACTTAGTAAAAGCTACTGCTGTTATAGTCAGTGGTAAGACCAGTTTTTCAAAACAGACTGAAGGGTGGTGATGTGTTTGCAGGTAGATGAGACTAGTTTGAGGCTGTGTTTGTGGAGCAATTACATGAGATTGAGAAAATGTCCTTATCCGTGTCAGAACAAAGGATAAAACTGATGGAGCTGAAGGGGTATTTGAAGCTCCACCAGGCACTAGGCTGCTGTCACTGTTGTTATTTATTACTTGAGGTTACCACTCATGAGGAGTGAGGAAACAGATGTCGTGCTTACACTCTGATAGTAGCCGAAAACTTTCTGTGTTTTTAGAGTAATGGAAAGAGAATTGATGAACATGAAAACGACCCCCCCATACTCCTGATGATTTAAATGAGAATTCTAAGGAATATGAGAAGCCTCAATAGGAAATCTCACTGCCAGCACTCACTCACTCATTCATTTTTTCACTCACCCATATGTTCATTCATAAATAAAAGAGCAGTAGTAGCAATGTCTACGAGGAACATTGAGAAGTACACATTTCTGTCTCACACTAGTGCTATTATAATGACCAAATTAAAATCTAACTTATGGGGGAAAAAAAAAAAAAAAGTTTTCTTTAACCTCCTGCTAGGACAGGAAGAAAGAACCAGTGGCTGAGGAGGCTGTTTCCTGAAAAAGAGAAAAAGACCATGAAAAGTCTGTGGCAATCAGCGGGTGATTCCATCAGTGACTTCTTATGATTGCACGCAGTAGGGAGAAGTAGCAGGAGAGAATTTTAAATTAAATATAGGTTGATTTTCTTGAACATTTTTAGAACATTCTCCATAATTAAATATAAATGATGAAGAGGATGAGAAGGGCAGGAACTGACAGAAACCACAAGTGGCAATTTAGAACTATTAACTGCATTGCAGGGTCAAACGTGGCCCATGTAAGTGCCTCTTAGCATAGGAATGTTTCCTGAAGACACATCCTTGCAACATAACTTCCCATTTCACTCTATAGTTGTAGAAGTATTATTTTGCTACCATGTCTCATTCATATATATATATAGATATATATAGATATATATATATATGTATAAAATTTAACCTGCTAGCATTGCCTTGTCACTCATTTCTGAGCCCTATCACTCAGGGAGTGAATTGTTAACAATTGCCAGCTTTGCCACCATCACCAACCACTAGCGTTCCCTGAGTTTCCCAGATATTCTAAACTCTGTACCCTTCTGGGGGCGCATTTGCACTGTGGGGGGCCCCCACTTTGAAATGATGAGCTCTGAACACAGTTGGAGCAGCATGTGTGAACCTCTCCATTCTCCTGTGACGTTTCCCTCTTGTCCGTGCATCTTGTTAGTTCTATGCTTGAATCCACACCATTAGAGCAGTGACACAGCTGCTGTCATTCTCAGTTATCCAGGGCTCCGGCGAAGACAGATCAACTCAGAGAAAAAGACTCTGCCCCCCATTTTATCACCCAGAGACAGAAACTTAAATACATAGAACCAATTATTTGAAGTCTTCCCACGGCTCATAGGATAGGGCCAATTGCCCTTCCAAACTCAGAAAAGGAGCTGAACTAAGGAGGCTAGGACAGGTCAGGGCTGATCAAAAGTAACATTCAGACAAGAAAGACCAATTAGGATGACGGCTGGAAGGAAATGCAAGACACCAGAGAAGTAGGTGTTTCTTCATCATTTTTTCTTTTTAATTTGAGAAAATATTACAAGTAAAAAATTCCTTAATATCCACAATTCAGTGAGTTTTTGTTATAATTTTAAACATATGTCTTTTATATCATTTCAGGCAACAAAACAGGGATTGTGCCCAATATATGTGTAATAAGCTAAAGTATGTAAGAGTTTATTTAAATTAGCAAGGAAAAGGTGAAAATATCTTTCGTGAACTTAACAGCACTTTTTTTTTTTTTTTAAGATATTGTTTATTTGACAGAGAGAGACACAGCGAGAGAGGGAACACAAGCAGAGGGAGAAGGGAGAGGGAGAAGCAGGCCTCCCGCCAAGCAGGGAGCCCGATATGGGGCTCGATTCCAGGATCCTGGGATCAGGACCTGAGCCGAAGGCAGACACTTAACAACTGAGCCGCCCAGGTGCGCTTGCACTATTGATGATAAAATTTTTAACTAATTTGGAGGCTAGTTTCTTTCATGAGATGGGTTTTGAGATCAAAGATAATTTGAATGCTTAAATTTGGGTAAGGAAATACTTGACAATGGGCAAAGGCACTCTAAACATTAGTTCTCCTACATGGCTGCATTTTGGAATCACTGGGGAGCTTTAAAAACTATTTTATGTCAGTTTAAGAGTGAAAAAACACTGTCAGTTAAATTATCTTCATAAATTGTATGGTACATCCCTGATATCAGAGAGATTAAATATGGAAAAGTAGTGAGGTCTCCAACTGAGCACAATTATAATGTTGGCTTTGGAGGTTAGTAGCCGGGGATATAATCTATCAAAACTTGGCCAGGCATTGGGAAAATGGGTACAAGATAATGAATACAAAGCCAAAGCAGCTATAAAGAAGTTTGTTTTTCTTCTCCGTGTTGTTAAACTTTCTCAGAAAATGTTGTTTCACATCTCAGTGTGCCCAGACAGCTCTATTCCTTAGCTGATTACTAACAAAGTGGGCAGGGGACGCCTGGGTGGCTCAGTTGGTTGAGCAGCTGCCTTCGGCTCAGGTCATGATCCCAGTGTCCTGGGATCGAGTCCCACATCGGGCTCC